>NC_053024.1:481419052-481593859 GCF_003073215.2 Triticum urartu
TATGGGATTTACATGACCACGAAGAAGGTTGCACATTACTTCTCTGACCACTCCATTACAGTCGTCAGCGACGCCCCACTGTCAGAGATACTGCATAACAGAGATGCAACTGGTCGAGTGCCAAGTGGGTGATTGAACTCCTTCCCTTAGATATCAGGTTTGAAGCAAAGAAGGCTATTAAGTCCCAAGCAATCGCAGATTTCGTCGCCGAGTGGATTGAACAGCAGCTTCCGACTCAAGTTCACTCGGAGCACTGGACCATGTTCTTCGATGGATCTAAGATGCTGAATGGTTCCGGTGCTGGGGTAGTTCTAGTCTCCCCCCGAGGAGAAAAGCTCAGATACGTCCTCCAGATTCACTTCGATTCCTCCAACAATGAAGCAGAGTATGAAGCACTTCTGTATGGGTTGCGCATGGCCATTTCACTCGGCGTCCATCGCCTCATGGTCTACGGCGACTCAGATTTGGTGGTTAATCAGGTGATAAAGGAGTGGGACGTCAGAAGTCCGGCTATGACCGGTTATTGCAACGCAGTGAGAAAGCTAGAAAAGAAATTCGAGGGGTTAGAGCTTCATCACATCCCCAGACTCAAAAATCAAGCGGCCGATGATCTGGCAAAGATAGGCTCCAAGAGAGAAGCCATTCCTAGCAATGTGTTTTTGGAGCACATCCGCTCGCCGTCAGTCCAGGAGGATCCTTTCACAGAAGAAGCCCCACAACCGAAAAGTGCCACAGATCCGACTGAAGTCGAAGTTCCTGCTGTGGTTGACCTGATCATGGAAGTATTGGCCATCAGTCCCAACTGGACGATACCATACATCGCATATATCCCAAGGAAAGAGCTCCCAGAGGACGAGGAAGAGGCTCGACAGATCGTCCGTCGATCCAAGGCCTTCACAGTCATAAAGGGGCAGTTGTACAGAGAAAGCGCGACTGGAATCGGTCAGAAGTGCATAACTCCGGAAGAAGGTCAGATGATCCTTGATGAGATCCATTCGGGGACCTGCGGTCACCATGCGTCCTCCCAGACCATTGTGGCCAAAGCATACCGAGCGGGATTTTACTGGCCAAGAGCAAATGAGATGGCAAAGGAGATAGTTGACAAGTGTGAGGGGTGTCAGTTCTACTCCAACATGTCCCACAAACCCGCATCAGCCCTGAAGACCATTCCACTCGTCTGGCCCTTCGCTGTCTGGGGACTGGACATGGTCGGTCCTCTGAGAACAGGCAGGAGCGGTTTCACCCATGTGCTTGTGGCAGTCGACAAGTTTACCAAGTGGATTGAAGCTAAACCCATCAAGAACCTCGATGCTGGCACTGCTATTAGTTTCGTCAGAGGACTAACATTCAGATATGGAGTCCCCCACAGCATCATCACTGACAATGGGTCAAACTTTGATTCAGACCGGTTCAGAGCCTTTTGCGCCTCTCAAGGCACTCGTGTCGACTATGCGTCAGTCGCCCATCCCCAGTCGAATGGACAAGCTGAAAGAGCAAATGGTCTGATCCTCAAAGGACTAAAGCCTCGGCTAATGCGTGATCTCAAGCACGCAGCAGGTGCCTGGGTCGACGAGCTTCCGTCAGTTTTGTGGGGATTAAGGACCACTCCTAACCGGTCGACTGGAAGAACCCCATTCTTTCTTGTTTATGGAGCCGAAGCCGTTCTGCCAAGTGATCTCCTTCACAACGCTCCCCGAGTCGAGCTTTACACCGAAGATGAAGCAGAACAGGCTCGGCAAGATGCAGTAGACCTCCTGGAAGAAGAAAGAGAGATGGCCATGATCAGATCGACCATTTATCAGCAAGACTTGCGTCGATTCCATGCCCGACATGTGAAGAGTCGAGCCTTCCAAGAAGGAGATTTGGTCCTCTGAGTGGATCAACAGAAACCACACAAGCTTGCTCCTACTTGGGAAGGCCCCTTCATCATCACCAGAGTCCTCCACAACGGAGCGTACCACCTCTACAATGTTGATCGCCAGATTGACGAGCCGCGAGCTTGGAATGTGGAACTACTCCGCCCCTTTTACACTTAAGTTCCTTCCCATAAAGATGTAATAAGAGAAACTCCCGCAGTTCATTTTTATCAAAGTCAAGAGTGTTCCAATGATTGCTGTCACTTCTGTTTACATACGAGAACCCCCAGTGGGTGACTTAGCCGCGAACCCGTTTCGCCTAAGTTCAAAAAAAAATCCTACCGAGTGGAGAGCAAACCTCCCACTTGGGGGCTTAGCTGCAGTCCAGCACTCGCCTAAGTTCTCCTACGCAGAGACTTAGCTGCAGTCAGCACTCGCCTAAGTTTGAAAAATCCTACCGAGTGGAGAGCAAACCTCCCACTCGGAGGCTTAGCTGCAGTCCAGCACTCGCCTAAGTTCTCCTACGAAGAGACTTAGCTGCGGTCAGCACTTGCCTAAGTTTGAAAAATCCTACCGAGTGGAGAGCAAACCTCCCACTCGGGGGCTTAGCTGCAGTCCAGCGCTCGCCTAAGTTCTCCTATGAAGAGACTTAGCTGCGGTCAGCACTCGCCTAAGTTTGAAAAATCCTACCGAGTGGAGAGCAAACCTCCCACTCGGGGGCTTAGCTGCAGTCCAGCGCTCGCCTAAGTTCTCCTACGAAGAGACTTAGCTGCGGTCAGCACTCGCCTAAGTTTGTAAAATCCTACCGAGTGGAGAGCAAACCTCCCACTCGGAGGCTTAGCTGCAGTCCAGCGCTCGCCTATGTCCTACGAAGAGACTTAGCCGCGGCCAGCACTCGCCTAAGTTTGGAAAATCCTACCAAGTGGAGAGCAAACCTCCCACTCGGGGGCTTAGCTGCAGTCCAGCGCTCGCCTAAGTTCTCCTACGAAGAGACTTAGCTGCGGTCAGCACTCGCCTAAGTTTGAAAAATCCTACCGAGTGGAGAGCAAACCTCCCACTCGGGGGCTTAGCTGCAGTCCAGCGCGCCTAAGTTCTCTTACGAAGAGACTTAGCTGCAGTCAGCACTCGCCTAAGTTTGAAAAATCCTACCGAGTGGAGAGCAAACCTCCCACTCGGGGGCTTAGCTGCAGTCCAGCACTCGCCTAAGTTCTCTACGAAGAGACTTAGCTGCAGTCAGCACTCGCCTAAGTTTGAAAATCCTACCGAGTGGAGAGCAAACCTCCCACACTCGGGGGCTTAGCTGCAGTCCAGCACTCGCCTAAGTTCTCTTACGAAGAGACTTAGCTGCAGTCAGCACTCGCCTAAGTTTGAAAAATCCTACCGAGTGGAGAGCAAACCTCCCACTCGGGGGCTTAGCTGCAGTCCAGCACTCGCCTAAGTTCTCTTGCGAAGAGACTTAGCTGCAGTCAGCACTCGCCTAAGTTTGAAAAATCCTACCGAGTGGAGAGCAATCCTCCCACTCGGAGGCTTAGCTGCAGTCCCGCACTCGCCTAAGTATGAAACGCTTCTCATTTCCCAAGGACGACGAGAGGCAGGTCGACCGCCACCTTCTCCTTCGGAGCTGCACCACAGACACAAAGTTATTTCGAGTGAAGATCAAATCCCACTCGACGGGTCATCCACAAAGAGATTCAACGACAAATCAAGTTCAAATAAAGCCTAAAATATCCGAGAGACCTCAGATCGAAGTACTCGAGCCCACAGCTCGGCAGAGTTTAACTGTTACACTTCCACTCGGCATTCCGAGGCAAATTTAAGGCAGAGTTTAGCGGATTACAAAATACGCTCGGCATCCCGAGGCAAGTTTTTTCATTCCTCAGGAGGAGGAGGACTGGCAGGGGCGACAAATTCATCCAAGTCGATCCCATCTGCGATGCGGGTAGCAGCAGCAATAAATGTCTCCATGAAGTCCTGGAAGTTGTGCTTCCTCGTGTTGGCAACTTGGATGGCGGCCAGCTTCTCCTCCCGCACCTCCTTGCAATGGACGCGGACCAGAGACAGAGCCACGTCGGCACCACACCGAGCTGAAGACTTCTTCCACTCTTGCACTTGGTCAGGGATTCCGTTGAGTCGAGTCATCAGAGACTCGAGATCATTCTGGAGCGTGGACTCTGGCCAAAGCGTCGGGTCGATCCGCGTCATGGCGACCTTCAGTCGAGCCAAGTAATCCACGACGCCGTCAACGCGGGATTCCAGTCGGAGCAGGTTCATGGCAGCTTCGTCTTGCACCGGAGAGTTGATTGGATCCAAACCTGTTTCGATCCGCCCGGTCTCCTCTTCGAAGTTCTGGCAAAGTTCTGCATGCACGACCCAAGGATAAGTCAAATTTCATAAAACTGAGTTGACACAAAAAGAACCAGTCGGAACTGATTGTGCACCTTCGAGCTTGATGTACAGCTTCTTGGCAAAGCTCCTCAAGTAGCTCTCCAGGTCGTCTCTCCTGCGAGCGATGCTTTCCATCTTCTCGCTCAGGGTGAGGTGCTCCTTCTTCCAACGCGAGCACTCCCTGTTGGCTTCCTTCAGAGCGGTCTTCAACTTGGTGTTCTCCCCTTCTAATTGGTCGACCGAAGCCAGCTTCTGCGCGGCCAGAGCGGTCTTGTCATCAGCCTCCTTACGGGCAGCAGCCAAGTCCTGATCCTTCTTCGCCAGAGCTTCTTTCAGTTTTTCTGCAAAAATGATGATTGAGTCGGAGAAAGCGAAGAGATACTCAAGCCTGAAAACTAACCAGTCGACAAAGGCGTCTTACCTGCGGCGCCATCTCTGACCTTCTGCAGCTCCGTCCTGGCCAGCTCCAGATCGAGGTTCATTTGAATTTGCAGCTTCTCCAGGTCAGCCAAGCGGGTTCCAAGATCACAAGACTTCTGAAGTCGAAGGGGAGGAGTTGCAATCTCAGTAAAAAAAGAAGAAGAGCAACAAAGACAATAAATACTAAGACTACGGTCGACTGCCAGCAGTCCACCATAGTCTCGGGGACTACACCCAGTGGGTGCACTTAGCGTGCCCCCACCGGTTCCTATCCCACCCGACCGACCCCTGAAGTCGAGTCAAAGACCACCCGACCGACCCCTGAAGTCGAGTCAAAGACAAGTTGCTTCCGAGCAGCTGAGAGACAATAAGCCTACACCCAGTAAAAAAAAGAGAGAAAGACGTCGACTGCCCGCAGTCGACTTCCATTCGACATGGCCCGATCAGACGGAGCAAAGAAACTCAACTACGACTCAATTTAAAGACTACAGCCGACCGCCAGCAGTCGACCGTAGTCTTGGGGACTACACCCAGTGGGTGCACTTAGCGTGCCCCCACTCGTCCATAAAAAAAACACCCAGTGGGTGTACAAACTTAAAGATCTTCGGAAAAGAGATTCTTCAAAGAACATACCAAAACAGACCAAGTGTTGAAGTCGACTGACCTGGACATTGCTCTGAAGAGTCGAGCTTGCGTCGTAAGCCGCCTGGCAAGCCTCCCGAGCCACTTTTACCTGCTCCATCATGACTCCAGCCTCCTTCGCAGCAGCCGCTTGGTCCTCAGGGACGGGGTACGCAGCAAAAAGCGAAGACGGATCTGCAGTCGACGCTGAAGGCTGCACACTCGTCAAAGGAACAGCGAAAGTCACGGAAGCCCGAGTGGGTTCGCCATCATCCCGAACTGCAGCCTCAGGCGCGGGAGTGGATTGCGGAGTCTTGCCAGCCAACACCTTCTTCTTCCTCTTCACCCTCAGTGGTGTGTTGTCGTCGTCGTCCGGGAGGTCGATAACATGAGGAGGAGCTGCAAGGAAAACATTCAATCAACCAACGCTTCAGTCGACTCGTAAGGAGGACGGCAGTGATCGTACCAGGGTTGGAGGTGACAGCATCCTCCATCTCTTGGTCGTCGTTCCTGGCGGAGACCTCAGAAGTTGCACCACTGCAAAGCTCGAAAGTTAGTCAGTTGGCCCAGTGAATCGACCAAGGATCCGTCCACGGTCGACAAAGGAAAGCAAGTGTTGTTGTTACCCCGAAATGGTGGGAACAGCTATCTTCATCTTGGGCAAGGCCTTGGGCGGCTTAGATGGCGCCGTTCGTGGGTGCTTGGGAGCCTTCCCGGTCGGCGGAGGAGAAGAAGTCCGAGGGCGTTTCGATGACTGCCCAACAGGAGCGGCCGCCTTGCCACGTTCCTGCGCTGGATCGTGGGCGAGCTTGGACCGTCCCTCCGGGCGGGAGGGTTCAGCCTCCTCCTCCTCCTCACTGGAGAAGATGTCGTCGCCCTCCTCTCCCTCACCGTCGGACTCCCACTCGACCTGGTCGTCCCCGCTCTCGCCTCCGCTCCCCTCACCTTCCTCGGTCGGCCCTTGTGCCCCGTTGGGCGTCGAGTACATCTCAGTGGTAGCCTGGAGGACAACGGACAGGACGAAAGTCAGTCAACTTACACAAAGAAGACTAATACAGAAGGCCAGATATCCGACACAAAGACATACCTGATCCACTTCATATGAGTTGTCGAGTGGAATCACCCTTCTGGCTCCTCGGGGGTTGTCTTTGTTCCCCATGATGCTTGACAGCCACCCCTCCAGCATCTCATCGGTGACCTCCTCCGGGTGGATCCGAGTGGTGTCGTCAAGGCCAGAATACAGCCACATCAGATGGTCTCGCGCCTGGAGCGGTTGGATGCGCCTCTGGAGAAAGACCTCTAACAGGTCCATCCCAGTCACCCCCTCACGGACAAGTTCAACCACTTGACCCGCCAATACCTTGACTTGGGCACTTTCCTCCGGCGTGACCTTCAGAGAGATAGGCTTCTCGGCTCGGTCGAGTGAAAAAGGAGGAAGACCGGTCGACTGCCCGGGGGTCGCCTGGTCCTGGCAGTAGAACCAGGTCGACTGCCAGCCGCGGACCGACTCCGGGAAGGTGATAGAGGGGAAACAGCTCTTCCCCCTCGTATGGATCGCCAGACCCCCGCACAACTGGATGACTTGCGTCTTCTCGTCACTCGACTTGGCCTTCTTCACCGACTGAGAGCGGCAAGTAAAGATATGCTTGAAAAGCCCCCAATGCGGATGGCAACCCAGGAAGGCCTCACACATGGAAATGAACGCGGCAAGGTAGACTATGGAATTGGGGGTAAAGTGATGGAGCTGCGCTCCGAAGAAATTCAAGAAGCTCTGGAAGAATGGATGGGGAGGCAGAGAAAACCCTCGGTCGATGTGGGTGGCGAGGAGCACGCACTCACCGTCGCGGGGTTGCGGCTCAATCTCCCTCCCCGGGAGACGCGCGGCCTCGTGGGGAATGGCTCCTCCCTCGACCATGTCGTCGAGATCTTCCTGCCGGAGCACCGATGGCATCCAATCGCCCTGAATCCAACCCTTGGGCAGGGTGGTCCGGGAGGAAGATCCACCTCGCGAAGACTTCTTTCCTTTCCCCGCCGCCGCCGCCTTCTTCGCGCGCTCCAAAGCACTGGTCTTGCCCTTCACCATCATCGTCGGCGAGGTCTCGCATGGGCTAACGGCGCTAGGGTACGGCCAAGGGTCGCAGGAGAGCTGGCGAAGGGAGAGAGGAAGAAAGAAAGAAGGAAGCAGAAGAGAAGCGCGCGGCTTGGAAACCCCGAGCCGACAACTTATAAGGGGCTGCTCCCGAGTGGCTGACCGGTAGGCCCAGGCAGCCCAGTCAAATCCCGCAACAGACGCGCGCGCAGTACGTGGCGAAAAAGGTGATGCGAGGATCGAGGAGTTTCCGCTTTTTCACTTCCGATTACTGCGGCTGCTCCCATCCCGCGCGCTTCCCAAAATCCAAATCCCGTGAGATCCGCGGGCCACAGAACCGCTTGCCAAAAACAGAGTATCCCGCTCGTACCAACACTCGGCATGTCGCAAGCAAGGATATTCACTCGACGAAGGGCCTGGAATGGATCAAGGCGACTGAAAGAGGTTGGTGATGTCGTCCGCGACAACTGACCCTAAGCGAGGCACTCTTACAACCCCGAAGAACCGGTCAGAAAGGATCCCCAACTCTTCCCCCACTCTAACCTCGATCCATTCGGGGGCTAATGATGAAGCTATGTACCTGGGGTAGGAGCACGGACCGTCCCAAAGAGTCCTACCCAAAGACATCCCTAGAAGAAATCACCCATCAATCGACTTGAAGGTACTCCACTCGACGGGATCAAGACACTCGACCAAGAAGCTACCACTCGACCATGAAGCTATTCACTCGACTACCAGGAAATCTACAGTCACTCCGTGGGCAAACGGTCAGCTGTTAAGTAGTCTTCATGGTCATTACAACACTTTATTAGAGGCGTTACCAGTAACGCCCCATCTTAAATGTACTTTAAAACCCTGCATTACTGAGGGCAGGAGGGGGCCGGCGAACTCTATATAAGCCACCCCCTCCTCAGTAGGAAGGGTTCGCACCCCTGCAATCTATACAAGCATAATCCAGTCGACCGCCTCCGGGCTCCGAGACGTAGGGCTTGTTGGGTTTCGTAGTAATTTCAAAAAATTTCCTACGCACACGCAAGATCATGTGATGCATAGCAACGAGGGGGAGAGTGTTGTCTACGTACCCAACGCAGACCGACTGCGGAAGCGATGACACGACGTAGAGGAAGTAGTCGTACGTCTTCACGATCCAACCGATCAAGCACCGAAACTACGGCACCTCCGAGTTCGAGCACACGTTCAGCTCGATGACGATCCCCGGACTCCGATCCAGCAAAGTGTCGGGGAAGAGTTCCGTCAGCACGACGGCGTGGTGACGATCTTGATGAACTACAGCAGCAGGGCTTCGCCTAAACTCCGCTACAGTATTATCGAGGTATATGGTGGCAGGGGGCACCGCACACGGCTAAGGAATAGATCACGTGGATCAACTTGTGTGTTCTAGGGTGCCTCTACCTCAGTATATAAAGGAGCCAAGGGGGGAGGGGGGCGCCGGCCAGGGAGAGAGGCGTAGGAGGAGTCCTACTCCTTCCGGGAGTAGGACTCCCCCCCAATCCTATTCCAATTAGGATTCCCAAGGGGGGAAGGAGGGAGAAGGGTGGCCGGCCACCTCTCCTAGTCTTAATAGGACTAGGGGAAGGGGGGAGGCGCGCAGCCCTTGTGGGCAGCCCTTTCACCTTTCCACTAAGGCCCATGAAGGCCCATATGGCTCCCGGGGGGTTCCGGTAACCTCCCGGTAACCCGGTAAAATCCTGATTTCACCCGGAACACTTCCGATGTCCAAACATAGGCTTCCAATATATCAATCTTTACGTCTCGACCATTTCGAGACTCCTCGTTATGTCCGTGATCACATCCGGGACTCCGAACAACCTTCGGTACATCAAAATGCATAAACTCATAATGTAACTGTCATCGTAACCTTAAGCGTGCGGACCTTACGGGTTCGAGAACAATGTAGACATGACCGAGACACGTCTCCGGTCAATAACCAATAGCGGGACCTGGATGCCCATATTGGCTCCTACATATTCTACGAAGATCTTTATCAGTCAGACCGCATAACAACATACGTTGTTCCCTTTGTCATCGGTATGTTACTTGCCCGAGATTCGATCGTCGGTATCCAATACCTATTTCAATCTCGTTATCGGCAAGTCTCTTTACTCGTTCCGTAATACATCATCCCACAACTAACATATTAGTTGTAATGCTTGCAAGGCTTATGTGATGTGTATTACCGAGAGGGCCCAGAGATACCTCTCCGACAATCGGAGTGACAAATCCTAATCTCGAAATACGCCAACCCAACATCTACCTTTGGAGACACCTGTAATGCTCCTTTATAATCACCCAGTTACGTTGTGACGTTTGGTAGCACCCAAAGTGTTCCTCCGGTAAACGGGAGTTGCATAATCTCATAGTCATAGGAACATGCATAAGTCATGAAGAAAGCAATAGCAACATACTAAACGATCGGGTGCTAAGCTAATGGAATGGGTCATGTCAATCAGATCATTCAACTAATGATGTGACCTCGTTAATCAAATAACAACTCATTGTTCATGGTCAGGAAACATAACCATCTTTGATTAACGAGCTAGTCAAGTAGAGGCATACTAGTGACACTTTGTTTGTCTATGTATTCACACATGTATTATGTTTCCGGTTAATACAATTCTAGCATGAATAATAAACATTTATCATGATTATAAGGAAATAAATAATAACTTTATTATTGCCTCTAGGGCATATTTCCTTCAGTCTCCCACTTGCGCTAGAGTCAATAATCTAGATTACACTGTAATGATTCTTACACCCATGGAGCTTTGGTGCTGATCATGTTTTGCTCGTGGAAGAGGCTTAGTCAACGGGTCTGCAACATTCAGATCCGTATGTATCTTGCAAATCTCTATGTCTCCCACCTAGACTAGATCCCGGATGGAGTTGAAGCGTCTCTTGATGTGTTTGGTCCTTTTGTGAAATCTGGATTCCTTTGCCAAGGCAATTGCACCAGTATTGTCACAAAAGATTTTCATTGGACCCGATGCATTAGGTATGACACCTAGATCGGATATGAACTCCTTCATCCAGACTCCTTCGTTTGCTGCTTCCGAAGCAGCTATGTACTCCGCTTCACATGTAGATCCCGCTACGACGCTTTGTTTAGAACTGCACCAACTGATAGCTCCACCGTTTAATGTAAACACGTATCCGGTTTGCGATTTAGAATCATCCGGATCAGTGTCAAAGCTTGCATCAACGTAACCTTTTACGGTGAGCTCTTTGTCACCTCCATATACGGGAAACATATCCTTAGTCCTTTTCAGGTATTTCAGGATGTTCTTGACCGCTGTCCAGTGATCCATTCCTGGATTACTTTGGTACCTCCCTGCTAAACTTATAGCAAGGCACACATCAGGTCTGGTACACAGCATTGCATACATGATAGAACCTATGGCTGATGCATAGGGAACATCTTTCATATTCTCTCTACCTTCTGCAGTGGTCGGGCATTGAGTCTTACTCAACTTCACACCTTGTAACACAGGCAAGAACCCTTTCTTTGCTTGATCCATTTTGAACTTTTTCAAAATTTTGTCAAGGTATGTGCTTTGTGAAAGTCCAATTAAGCGTCTTGATCTATCTCTATAGATCTTAATGCCTAATATGTAAGCAGCTTCACCGAGGTCTTTCATTGAAAAACTTTTATTCAAGTATCCCTTTATGCTATCCAGAAATTCTATATCATTTCCAATCAGCAATATGTCATCCACATATAATATCAGAAATGCTACAGAGCTCCCACTCACTTTCTTGTAAATACAGGCTTCTCCGAAAGTCTGTATAAAACCAAATGCTTTGATCACACTATCAAAGCGTTTATTCCAACTCCGAGAGGCTTGCACCAGTCCATAAATGGATCGCTGGAGCTTGCACACTTTGTTAGCTCCCTTTGGATCGACAAAACCTTCCGGTTGCATCATATACAACTCTTCTTCCAGAAATCCATTCAGGAATGCAGTTTTGACATCCATCTGCCAAATTTCATAATCATAAAATGCGGCAATCGCTAACATGATTTGGACGGACTTAAGCATCGCTACGGGTGAGAAGGTCTCATCGTAGTCAATCCCTTGAACTTGCCGAAAACCTTTTGTGACAAGTCGAGCTTTGTAGACAGTAACATTACCATCAGCGTCAGTCTTCTTCTTAAAGATCCATTTATTCTCAATTGCTTGCCGATCATCGGGCAAGTCAACCAAAGTCCATACTTTGTTCTCATACATGGATCCCATCTCAGATTTCATGGCTTCAAGCCACTTTGCGGAATCTGGGTTCACCATCGCTTCTTCATAGTTCGTAGGTTCATCATGATCTAGTAGCATGACTTCCAGAACAGGATTACCGTACCACTCTGGTGCGGATCTTACTCTGGTTGATCTACGAGGTTCAGTAGTATCTTGATCTGAAGTTTCATGATCATTATCATTGGCTTCCTCACTAACTGGTGTAGGTGTCACTGAAACAATTTTCTGTGATGTACTACTTTCCAGTAAGGGAGCATGTACAGTTACCTCATCAAGTTCTACTTTCCTCCCACTCACTTCTTTCGAGAGAAACTCCTTCTCTAGAAAGGATCCATTCTTGGCAACGAATGTCTTGCCTTCGGATCTGTGATAGAAGGTGTACCCAACAGTTTCCTTTGGGTATCCTATGAAGACACATTTCTCCGATTTGGGTTCGAGCTTATCAGGTTGAAGCTTTTTCACATAAGCATCGCAGCCCCAAACTTTAAGAAACGACAACTTTGGTTTCTTGCCAAACCATAGTTCATAAGGCGTCGTCTCAACGGATTTTGATGGTGCCCTATTTAACGTGAATGCGGCCATCTCTAGAGCATAACCCCAAAACGATAGCGGTAAATCAGTAAGAGACATCATAGATCGCACCATATCTAGTAAAGTACGATTACGACGTTCAGACACACCATTACGCTGTGGTGTTCCGGGTGGCGTGAGTTGCGAAACTATTCCACAGTTTTTCAAATGTACACCAAACTCATAACTCAAATATTCTCCTCCACGATCAGATCGTAGAAACTTTATTTTCTTGTTACGATGATTTTCAACTTCACTCTGAAATTCTTTGAACTTTTCAAATGTTTCAGACTTATGTTTCATTAAGTAGATATATCCATATCTGCTTAAATCATCTATGAAGGTGAGAAAATAACGATATCCGCCACGAGCCTCAATATTCATCGGACCACATACATCGGTATGTATGATTTCCAATAAATCTGTTGCTCTCTCCATAGTACCGGAGAACGGTGTTTTAGTCATCTTGCCCATGAGGCACGGTTCGCAAGTACCAAGTGATTCATAATCAAGTGGTTCCAAAAGTCCATCAGTATGGAGTTTCTTCATGCGCTTTATACCGATATGACCTAAACGACAGTGCCACAAATAAGTTGCACTCTCATTATCAACTCTGCATCTTTTGGCTTCAACATTATGAATATGTGTATTACTACTATCGAGGTTCAATAAGAATAGACCACTCTTCAAGGGTGCATGACCATAAAAGATATTACTCATATAAATAGAACAACCATTATTCTCTGATTTAAATGAATAACCGTCTCGCATTAAACAAGATCCAGATATAATGTTCATGCTCAATGCTGGCACCAAATAACAATTATTTAGGTCTAATATTAATCCCGAAGGTAGATGTAGAGGTAGCGTGCCGACCGCGATCACATCGACTTTGGAACCGTTTCCCACGCGCATCGTCACCTCATCCTTTGCCAGTGCCCGCTTATTCCGTAGTCCCTGTTTCGAGTTGCAAATATTAGCAACAGAACCAGTATCAAATACCCAGGTGCTACTGCGAGCTCTAGTAAGGTACACATCAATAACATGTATATCACATATACCTTTGTTCACCTTGCCATCCTTCTTATCCGCCAAATACTTGGGGCAGTTCCGCTTCCAGTGACCAGTCTGCTTGCAGTAGAAGCACTCAGTTTCAGGCTTAGGTCCAGACTTGGGTTTCTTCTCTTGAGCAGCAACTTGCTTGCCGTTCTTCTTGAAGTTCCCCTTCTTCTTCCCTTTGCCCTTTTTCTTGAAACTAGTGGTCTTGTTAACCATCAACACTTGATGCTCCTTCTTGATTTCTACCTCCGCAGCTTTCAGCATTGCGAAGAGCTCGGGAATAGTCTTGTTCATCCCTTGCATATTATAGTTCATCACGAAGCTCTTGTAGCTTGGTGGCAGTGATTGGAGAATTCTGTCAATGAACGCAATCATCCGGAAGATTAACTCCCAATTGAATCAAGTGATTATTATACCCAGACATTTTGAGTATATGCTCACTGATAGAACTGTTCTCCTCCATCTTGCAGCTATAGAACTTATTGGAGACTTCATATCTCTCAATCCGGGCATTTGCTTGAAATATTAACTTCAACTCCTGGAACATCTCATATGCTCCATGACGTTCAAAACGTCGTTGAAGTCCCGATTCTAAGCCGTAAAGCATGGCACACTGAACTATCGAGTAGTCATCAGCTTTGCTCTGCCAGACGTTCATAACATCTGGTGTTGCTCCAGCAGCAGGCCTGGCACCCAGCGGTGCTTCCAGGACGTAATTCTTCTGTGCAGCAATGAGGATAATCCTCAAGTTACGGACCCAGTCCGTGTAATTGCTACCATCATCTTTCAACTTTGCTTTCTCAAGGAACGCATTAAAATTCAACGGAACAACAGCACGGGCCATCTATCTACAATCAACATAAACAAGCAAGATACTATCAGGTACTAAGTTCATGATAAATTTAAGTTCAATTAATCATATTACTTAAGAACTCCCACTTAGATAGACATCCCTCTAATCTTCTAAGTGATTACGTGATCCAAATCAACTAAACCATGACCGATCATCACGTGAGATGGAGTAGTTTTCAATGGTGAACATCGTTTATGTTGATCATATCTACTATATGATTCACGCTCGACCTTTCGGTCTCCGTGTTCCGAGGCCATATCTGCATATGCTAGGCTCGTCAAGTTTAACCTGAGTATTCTGCGTGTGCAAAACTGGCTTGCACCCGTTGTAGATGGACGTAGAGATTATCACACCCGATCATCACGTGGTGTCTGGGCACGACGAACTTTGGCAACGGTGCATACTCAGGGAGAACACTTCTTGATAATTTAGTGAGAGATCATCTTATAATGCTACCATCAATCAAAGCAAGATAAGATGCATAAAAAGATAAACATCACATGCAATCAATATAAGTGATATGATATGGCCATCATCATCTTGTGCTTGTGATCTCCATCTCCGAAGCACCGTCATGATCATCATCGTCACCGGCGCGACACCTTGATCTCCATCGTAGCATCGTTGTCGTCTCGCCAATCTTATGCTTCCACGACTATCACTACCGTTTAGTAATATTACATCGCGATTGCATTGCATACAATAAAACGACAACCATATGGCTCCTGCCAGTTGCCGATAACTCGGTTACAAAACATGATCATCTCATACAATAAAATTCAGCATCATGTCTTGACCATATCACATCACAACATGCCCTGCAAAAACAAGTTAGACGTCCTCTACTTTGTTGTTGCATGTTTTACGTGGCTGCTACGGGCTTAAGTAAGAACCAATCTCACCTACGCATCAAAACCACAACGATAGTTTGTCAAATAGACTCCGTTTTAACCTTCGCAAGGACCGGGCGTAGCCATACTTGGTTCAACTAAAGTTGGAGAGACAGTCGCCCGCAAGCCATCTCTGTGCAAAGCACGTCGAGGGAACCGGTCTCGCGTAAGCGTACGCGTAAGGTTGGTCCGGGTCGTCTCGTCCAACAATACCGTCGAACCAAAGTATGACATGCTGGTAGGCAGTATGACTTGTATCGTCCACAACTCACTTGTGTTCTACTCGTGCATATAACATCAACATAAATAACCTAGGCTCGGATACCACTGTTGGGTTTCGTAGTAATTTCAAAAATTTTCCTACGCACACGCAAGATCATGTGATGCATAGCAACGAGGGGGAGAGTGTTGTCTACGTACCCAACGCAGACCGACTGCGGAAGCGATGACACGACGTAGAGGAAGTAGTCGTACGTCTTCACGATCCAACCGATCAAGCACCGAAACTACGGCACCTCCGAGTTCGAGCACACGTTCAGCTCGATGACGATCCCCGGACTCCGATCCAGCAAAGTGTCGGGGAAGAGTTCCGTCAGCACGACGGCGTGGTGACGATCTTGATGAACTACAGCAGCAGGGCTTCGCCTAAACTCCGCTACAGTATTATCGAGGTATATGGTGGCAGGGGGCACCGCACACGGCTAAGGAATAGATCACGTGGATCAACTTGTGTGTTCTAGGGTGCCTCTACCTCAGTATATAAAGGAGCCAAGGGGGGAGGGGGGCGCCGGCCAGGGAGAGAGGCGTAGGAGGAGTCCTACTCCTTCCGGGAGTAGGACTCCCCCCCAATCCTATTCCAATTAGGATTCCCAAGGGGGGAAGGAGGGAGAAGGGTGGCCGGCCACCTCTCCTAGTCTTAATAGGACTAGGGGAAGGGGGGAGGCGCGCAGCCCTTGTGGGCAGCCCTTTCACCTTTCCACTAAGGCCCATGAAGGCCCATATGGCTCCCGGGGGGTTCCGGTAACCTCCCGGTAACCCGGTAAAATCCTGATTTCACCCGGAACACTTCCGATGTCCAAACATAGGCTTCCAATATATCAATCTTTACGTCTCGACCATTTCGAGACTCCTCGTTATGTCCGTGATCACATCCGGGACTCCGAACAACCTTCGGTACATCAAAATGCATAAACTCATAATGTAACTGTCATCGTAACCTTAAGCGTGCGGACCTTACGGGTTCGAGAACAATGTAGACATGACCGAGACACGTCTCCGGTCAATAACCAATAGCGGGACCTGGATGCCCATATTGGCTCCTACATATTCTACGAAGATCTTTATCGGTCAGACCGCATAACAACATATGTTGTTCCCTCTGTCATCGGTATGTTACTTGCCCGAGATTCGATCGTCGGTATCCAATACCTATTTCAATCTCGTTACCGGCAAGTCTCTTTACTCGTTCCGTAATACATCATCCCACAACTAACATATTAGTTGTAATGCTTGCAAGGCTTATGTGATGTGTATTACCGAGAGGGCCCAGAGATACCTCTCCGACAATCGGAGTGACAAATCCTAATCTCGAAATACGCCAACCCAACATCTACCTTTGGAGACACCTGTAATGCTCCTTTATAATCACCCAGTTACGTTGTGACGTTTGGTAGCACCCAAAGTGTTCCTCCGGTAAACGGGAGTTGCATAATCTCATAGTCATAGGAACATGTATAAGTCATGAAGAAAGCAATAGCAACATACTAAACGATCGGGTGCTAAGCTAATGGAATGGGTCATGTCAATCTTATCATTCAACTAATGATGTGACCTCGTTAATCAAATAACAACTCATTGTTCATGGTCAGGAAACATAACCATCTTTGATTAACGAGCTAGTCAAGTAGAGGCATACTAGTGACACTTTGTTTGTCTATGTATTCACACATGTATTATGTTTCCGGTTAATACAATTCTAGCATGAATAATAAACATTTATCATGATTATAAGGAAATAAATAATAACTTTATTATTGCCTCTAGGGCATATTTCCTTCAGGGCTATTACTTCCTCCGAGAAGGGCCTGAACTCGTAAACCTCGCGTGTAACAACTTCCCAATAGCTAGGATCTCGCCTCTCCATACTCACCCCCCTACATCACTGTCAGAGTTAGAACCACGACACGTAATACTTTGCTTTGATAACTAGTAGATTTTTGCAATAAGTATATGAGTTCTTTATGACTAATGTTGAGTCCACGGATTATACGCACTCTCACCCTTCCACCCTTGCTAGCCTCTCTAGTACCGCGCACCTTTCGCCGGTACCATAAGCCCACCATTTACCTTCCTCAAAACAGCCACCATACCTACCTATTATGGCATTTCCATAGCCATTCCGAGATATATTTCCATGCAACTTTCCACCATTCCGTTCATCATGACACATTCATCATTGTCATATTGCTTAGCATGATCATGTAGTTGACATAGTATTTGTGGCAAAGCCACTGTTCATGATTCTTTCATACTTGTCACTCTTGATTCATTGCATATCCCGGTACACCGCCGGAGGCATTCATATAGAGTCATACTTTGTTCTAGTATCGAGTTGTATCATTGAGTTGTAAATAAATAGAAGTGTGATGATCATCATTCAATAGAGCATTGTCCCAAAAAAGAAAAAAAAGAAAAAGGCCATAAAAAAAGAAGAAAGGCCAAATAAAAAAATAAAGTCCAAAAAAAGAAAGGCCAAATAAAAAAAGGGGGGACAATGCTACTATCCTTTTACCACACTTGTGCTTCAAAGTAGCACCATGATCTTCATGATAGAGAGTCTCCTATGTTGTCACTTTCATATACTAGTGGGAATATTTCATTATAGAACTTGGCTTATATATTCCAATGATGGGCTTCCTCAAAATGCCCTAGGTCTTCGTGAGCAAGCGAGTTGGATGCACACCCACTAGTTTCTTTTGTTGAGCTTTCATATACTTATAGCTCTAGTTCATCTGTTGCATGGCAATCCCTACTCACTCACATTGATATCTATTGATGGGCATCTCCATAGCCCGTTGATACACCTAGTCGATGTGAGACTATCTTCTCCCTTTTTGTCCTCTCCACAACCACCATTCTATTCCACCTATAGTGCTATGTCCATGGCTCACGCTCATGTATTGCGTGAAGATTGAAAAAGTTTGAGAACATCAAAAGTATGAAACAATTGCCTGGCTTGTCATCGGGGTTGTGCATGATTTAAATATTTTGTGTGGTGAAGATAGAGCATAGCCAGACTATATGATTTTGTAGGGATAACTTTCTTTGGCCATGTTATTTTGAGAAGACATGATTGCTTAGTTAGTATGCTTGAAGTATTATTAGTTTTATGTCAATATGAACTTTTGTCTTGAATCTTATGAATCTGAATATTCATACCACAATTAAGAAGAATTGCATTGAAATTATGCCAACTAGCATTCCACATCAAAAATTATCTTTTTTATCATTTACCTACTCGAGGACGAGTAGGAATTAAGCTTGGGGATGCTTGATACGTCTCCAACGTATCTATAATTTTTGATTGCTCCAAGATATATTATCTACTGTTTTGGGCAATATTGGGCTTTATTTTCCACTTTTATATTATTTTTGGGACTAACCTATTAACCGGAGGCCCAGCCCAGATTTGCTGTTTTATGCCTATTTCAGTGTTTCGAAGAAAAGCAATATCAAACAGAGTCGAAACGGAACGAAATCAATTGGAGAAGTTATTTTTGGAAGGAAACCTACCGGATAGACTTGGACCCTACGTCAGAAGATGAAGGAGGAGTGCACGAGGGTAGGGGGCGCGCCCCCTGCCTCGTGGCCCCTCCTCAGTCCACCGACGTACTCCTTTCACCCATATATACCCACGTATCCTAAAACTTCCAGAACAGAGATTAGATCTGGAGTTCCACTGCCGCAAGCCTCTGTAGCCACCAAAAGTCAATCGGGACCCTGTTCTGGCACCTTGCCGGAGGGGGGGGGGGAACCCTCACCGGTGGCCATCTTCATCATCCCGGCGCTCTCCATGACGAGGAGGTAGTAGTTCTCCCTCGGAGCTGAGGGTATGTACCAGTAGCTATGTGTTTGATCTCTCTCTCTCTCTCTCGTGTTCTTGAGATGATACGATCTTGATGTATCGCGAGCTTTGCTATTATATTTGGATCCTATGATGTTTCTTCCCCCTCTACTCTCTTGTAATGAATTGAGTTTCCCCTTTGAAGTTATCTTATCGGATTGAGTCTTTAAAGATTTGAGAACAGTTGATGTATGTCTTGCCGTGGATATCTGTGGTGACAATGGGATATCACGTGATTCACTTGATGTATGTTTTGGTGACCAACTTGCGGGTTCCGCCCATGAACCTATCCATAGGGGTTGGCACATGTTTTCGTCGTGATTCTCCGGTAGGAACTTTGGGGCACTCTTTGAGGTCCTTTGTGTTGGTTGAATAGATGAATCTGAGATTGTGTGATGCATATCGTATAATCATACCCACGGATACTTGAGGTGACATTGGAGTATCTAGGTGACATTAGGGTTTTGGTTGATTTGTATCTTAAGGTGTTATTCTAGTACGAACTCTAGGGCTGTTTGTGACACTTATAGGAATAGTCCAACGGATTGATTGGAAAGAATAACTTTGAGGTGGTTTCGTACCCTACCATTTCGTTCGTTCTCCACTATTAGTGACTTTGGAGTGACTCTTTGTTGCATGTTGAGGCATAGTTATATGATCCAATTATGTTATTATTGTTGAGAGGACTTACACTAGTGAAAGTATGAACCCTAGGCCTTGTTTCAACGCATTGCAATACCGTTTACGCTCACTTTTATCATTAGTTACCTTGCTGTTTTTATTATTTCAGATTACAAATACCTTTATCTACTATCCATATACCACTTGTTTCACCATCTCTTCGTCGAACTAGTGCGCCTATACAATTTACCATTGTATTGGGTGTGTTGGGGACACAAGAGACTCTTTGTTATTTGGTTGCAGGGTTGCTTGAGAGAGACCATCTCCATCCTACGCCTCCCATGGATTAATAAATCTTAGGTCATCCACTTGAGGGAAATTTGCTACTGTCCTACAAACCTCTACACTTGGAGGCCCGACAACGTCTACAAGTAGAAGGTTATGTAGTAGACATCATAAAACTTAACAGAAAAAGGGCTGAAAAGCGGTGGCCCAACCTTATGCAAATGGGCCACGCTGGGGAAGCCAGCCTAGGGCCGGCCTTGTCAGCCGATTGGATAAGGAGCAAGCGGCCAGGGATAGCGATCCCCAGCCAGCATCCATCCCCAATCCCCACGACCGACGCGGGCGGCGACTGCCATGGCCGGTCGGCCGTTTCTCCGGCAACTCGTGGAGAGACCACGACCGGGGCGGAGCGCCGCCGAGCCTCGCGTTGGAGGCCGCAGAAGGCTGCGCCAGAGGACTCCGGGGAGGGCGTGCCGGCCCGATTGGGCACATGCGAAGATGCCCATGGCCGGTCGTCCGCACCACCGGCGGCAAGAGGATCTCCCGTCCTGCTCGTCCTCGGAGTAGGCGTGACGCCGTTGGAGGCACCATTCAAGAGTCCGAGTGCCTCTGGGCTCCATGTGCCAGAGCGCGGCGCACGGCGCAATGCGAGCGGCAGCCGAGCGTGGGGCGCGGCGCGACGCGAACGGGCGCGGGCGCTCCACACGGGCGGGCGCGATGCGGTGGCCGCGTCCTGCAGCATGGTGGCCGCATCCAGCGGCGCAGGCGGGCGCAGCGCGGTGGCCGCATCATGCGGTGCAGTGGTCATTCTTGTCAGCACCCCCAAAGTGCCAAGACGATGAATACACACACACGCGAGTGGAACTCAAGGTAGACAAAGAACACAAGGTTTTGCGCTGTTAAACTTCACAGCTTTTCTGTTTCTATTCCTTGCCTTTTATTCAGAGTACAGAAAGGAAACCGGGGATCGTGGCCCCTGACTATGCTCCCGCGTGATCCACTACGCTCGTGCGATCCCACGAACGGATCGACGAGGCGCGAGACTCGCTCCAGGCTGTTGAGCCCATGAGCTAAACTAGCTAACTGAAAAACTGAAGGAAAAACGGGAAACTAGCCTGACAGAAAAAACTAACTGAACCGTGACAGGCCTTGCGTCTTTATTTCAACAAATCACCCCCTAAAACCTGAGCCCTTGTCAATCTCTACCATGCCGATCCTTGCACGCAGCTCCGTGAAGCGCACGCACCCGAGAGCCTTGGTGAGAAGATCGGCGAGCTGCCCGTTCGTTCCGATGAACTCCACCTCCACTTGCTTGTTCTCCACACACTCCCTGATGAAGTGAAAACGGATATCAATGTGTTTACTCCGCTCGTGGAACACCGGGTTCTTTGCGAGTGAGATGGCTGATTTGTTATCCATCCAGAGTGGGAAACACGCCGGCCTCTCCTTCTTGAGCTCGCTGAGAAAACGAGCCAGCCAAACTCCTTGGCATGCCGCCATCGTGGCGCTGATGTACTCAGCCTCGCAGGACGATAAGGGCACGACCTTCTACTTGAGTGACTGCCAGCTGATGATGCTATTGCCGTAGAAGAACATGGCGCCGGTCATGCTCCGTCGTGTGTCGACGTCTCCTCCCATGTCGTTGTCGCTGTATCCGGCGAGGCGGCCATCTCCTTTCCCCCTTGGGTAGAAGCAACCCAGTGTAGAGTGCCGGTGATGTAGCGCAGGATCTTCCTCACCGCAGCAAGGTGCTCGGTGTGGGCGCCTCCATGAAGCGCGAGACGTAGCCGACGGCGAAAGAGATATCTGTCCTGGTGTGAACCAGGTAACGGAGACATCCAACTAGACCGCGGTACTCTGTCGCGTCCGTCAGAGGCACGGTGCTCTGCTTACTGAGCTTCAGCCTGGGCTCCATGGGTACTGCGCACGGATTGCACCATGTCATGCCGCCTCGCTCCAGAATCTTCTCGGCGTAAGCCGTCTGGTTCAGGGAGATACCAGTTCGCGCCGGGTGCACCTCGATCCCCAAGTAAAAACTATTGGGGAACGTAGTAATTTCAAAAAATTTCCTACGCACACGCAAGATCATGGTGATGCATAGCAACGAGAGGGGAGAGTGTGATCTACATACCTAGTAGATCGACAACGGAAGTGTTTGGTTGATGTAGTTGTACGTCTTCACAGCCCGACCGATCAAGCACCGAAACTACGGCACCTCCGAGTTTTAGCACACGTTCAGCTCGATGACGATCCCCGGACTCCGATCCAGCAAAGTGTCGGGGAAGAGTTCCGTCAGCACGACGGCGTGGTGACGATCTTGATGTACTACTGCAGCAGGGCTTCGCCTAAACTCCGCTACAATATTATCGAGGACTATGGTGGCTGGGGCGCCGCACACGGCTAAGGAATAGATCACGTGGATCAACTTGTGTGTCTCTGGGGTGCCCCTGCCTCCGTATATAAAGGACTAAAGGGGGGGAGGCCGGCCGGCCATGAGGGGCGCGCCAGGAGGAGTCCTACTCCCTTCGGGAGTAGGACTTCTCCCCCAATCCTAGTTGGAATAGGATTCATGAGGTGGAAAAGAGAGAGAGAAAAGGAGGAGGGCGCCGGCCCCCTCTCTCCTTGTCCTATTCGGACTAGGGGGGAGGGGCGCGCGGCCCAAGCCCTGGCTGCCTCTCCTCTTCTTCCACTATGGCCCATTAAGGCCCATATAGCTCCCGGGGGGTTCCGGTAACCTCCCGGTACTCCGGTAAAATCCCGATTTCACCCGGAACACTTCCGATATCCAAACATAGGCTTCCAATATATCAATATTTATGCATCGACCATTTCGAGACTCCTCGTCATGTCCGTGATCACATCCGGGACTCCGAACAAACTTCGGTACATCAAAATGTATAAACTCATAATATAACTGTCATCGTAACCTTAAGCGTGCGGACCCTACGGGTTCGAGAATAATGTAGACATGACCGAGACATGTCTCCGGTCAATAACGAATAGCGGAACCTAGATGCTCATATTGGCTCCTACATATTCTACGAAGATCTTTATCGGTCAGACCGCATAACAACATACGTTGTTCCCTTTGTCATCGGTATGTTACTTGCCCGAGATTCGATCGTCGGTATTCCAATACCTAGTTCAATCTCGTTACCGGCAAGTCTCTTTACTCGTTCTATAATACATCATCCCGCCACTAACTCATTAGTTGCAATGCTTGCAAGGCTTAAGTGATGTGCATTACCGAGAGGGCCCAGAGATACCTCTTCGACAATCGGAGTGACAAATCCTAATCTCGAAATACGCCAACCCAACATGTACCTTTGGAGACACCTGTAGAGCTCCTTTATAATCACCCAGTTACGTTGTGACGTTTGGTAGCACACAAAGTGTTCCTCTGGCAAACGGGAGTTGCATAATCTCATAGTCATAGGAACATGTATAAGTCATGAAGAAAGCAATAGCAACATACTAAACGATCGGGTGCTAAGCTAATGGAATGGTTCATGTCAATCAGATCATTCACTTAATGATGTGATCCCGTTAATCAAATAACAACTCATTGTTCATGGTTAGGAAACATAACCATCTTTGATTAACGAGCTAGTCAAGTAGAGGCATACTAGTGACACTTTGTTTGTCTATGTATTCACACATGTATTATGTTTCCGGTTAATACAATTCTAGCATGAATAATAAACATTTATCACGATATAAGGAAATAAATAATAACTTTATTATTGCCTCTAGGGCATATTTCCTTCAGTCTCCCACTTGCACTAGAGTCAATAATCTAGTTCACATCGCCATGTGATTTAACAGCAATAGTTCACATGACCATGTGATTAACACCCATAGCTCACATCGATATGTGATCAATAGCCAAAAGGGTTTACTAGAGTCAGTAATCTAGTTCACATCGCTATGTGATTAACACCCAAAGAGTACTAAGGTGTGATCATGTTTTGCTTGTGAGATAATTTTAGTCAACGGGTCTGCCACATTCAGATCCATAAGTATTTTGCGAATTTCTATGTCAACAATGCTCTGCACGGAGCTACTCTAGCTTATTGCTCCCACTTTCAATATGTATCTAGATCGAGACTTAGAGTCATCCAGATCTGTGTCAAAACTTGCATCGACGTAACTTTTTATGATGAACCTTTTTGTCACCTCCATAATTGAGAAATATTTCCTTATTCCACTAAGGATAATTTTGACCGCTGTCCAGTGATCTACTCTTAGATCACTATTGTACTCCCTTGCTTAACACAGTGTAGGGTATACAATAGATCTGGTACACAGCATGGCATACTTTATAGAACCTATGGCTGAGGCATAGGGAATGACTTTCATTCTATTTCTATCTTCTGCCGTGGTCGGGCTTTGAGTCTTACTCAATTTCACACCTTGCAACACAGGCAAGAACTCTTTCTTTGACTGTTCCATTTTGAACTACTTCAAAATCTTGTCAAGGTATGTACTCATTGAAAAACTTATCAAGCGTCTTGATCTATCTCTATAGATCTTGATGCTCAATATGTAAGCAGCTTTACCGAGGTCTTTCTTTGAAAAACTCCTTTCAAATATTCCTTTATGCTTTCCAGAAAATTATACATTATTTCCGATCAACAATATGTTGTTCACATATACTTATCAGAAATGTTGTAGTGCTCCCACTCACTTTCTTGTAAATACAGGCTTCACCATAAGTCTGTATAAAACTATATGCTTTGATCAATTTATCAAAGCGTATATTCCAACTCCGAGATGCTTGCACCAGTCCATAAATGGATCGCTGAAGCTTGTATATTTTGTTAGCACCTTTAGGATTTGACAAAACCTTCTTGTTGCATCACATACAACTCTTCTTTAATAAATCCATTAAGGAATGTAGTTTTGTTTATCCATTTGCCAGATTTCATAAAATGCGGCAATTGCTAACATGATTCGGACAGACTTAAGCATAGATACGAGTGAGAAAATCTCATCGTAGTCAACACCTTGAACTTGTCGAAAACCTTTTGCGACAATTCTAGCATTGTAGATAGTAACACTACTATCAGCGTCCGTCTTCCTCTTGAAGATCCATTTATTTTCTATGGCTTGCCGATCATCGGGCAAATCCATCAAAGTCCATACTTTGTTCTCATACATGGATCATATCTCAGATTTTATGGCCTCAAACCATTTCGCGGAATCTAGGCTCATCATCGCTTCCTCATAGTTCGCAAGTTCGTCATGGTCTAGTAACATGACTTCCAGAACAGGATTACTGTACCACTCTGGTGCGGATCTCACTCTGGTTTACCTACGAGATTCGGTAGTAACTTGATCTGAAGTTACATGATCATCATCATCAGCTTCCTCACTAATTGGTGTAGTAGTCATAGGAACAGATTTCTGTGATGAACTACTTTCCAATAAGGGAGCAGGTACAGTTACCTCATCAAGTTCTACTTTCCTCCCACTCACTTCTTTCGAGAGAAACTCCTTCTCTAGAAAAACTCCGAATTTAGCAACAAAAGTCTTGCCTTCGGATTTGTGATAGAAGGTGTACCCAATAGTCTCCTTTGGGTATCCTATGAAGACATATTTCTCCGATTTGGGTTTGAGCTTATCAGGATGAAACTTTTTCATATAAG
This sequence comes from Triticum urartu, assembly GCF_003073215.2. Lineage (NCBI taxonomy): Eukaryota > Viridiplantae > Streptophyta > Magnoliopsida > Poales > Poaceae > Triticum > Triticum urartu. Next base: position 481,444,741 of record NC_053024.1, read on the forward strand.
CATCACAATCCCAAACTTTAAGAAACGACAACTTTGGTTTCTTGCCAAACCACCGTTTAGATTGTGTCGTCTCAACGGACTTAGATGGTGCCCTTTTAAACGTGAATGCAGCTATCTTTAATGCATAACCCCAAAACGATAGTGGTAGATCGAAAAGAGACATCATAGATCGCACCATATCTAATAAAGTATGGTTATAATGTTCGGACACACCATTATGCTGTGGTGTTCCAGGTGGCGTGAGTAGTAAAACTATTTCACATTGTTTTAACTGAAGGCCAAACTCGTAACTCAAATATTTTACCTCTGCGATCATATCGTAGAAACTTTTATTTTCTTGTTACGATGATTCTCCACTTCACTCTGAAATTCTTTGAACTTTTCAAATATTTCAGACTTGTGTTTCATTAAGTAGATATACCCATATCTGCTCAAATCATCTATGAAGGTCAGAAAATAATGATACCCGCCGCGAGCCTTAACACTCATCGGATCTCATACATCAGTATGTATTATTTCCAATAAGTCAGTTGCTCGCTCCATAGTTTTGGAGAACGGTGTTTTAGTCATCTTGCCCATGAGGCATGGTTCACAAGCATCAACTGATTCATAATCAAGTAATTCCAAAAACCCATTAGCATGGAGTTTCTTCATGCGCTTTACACCAATATGACCTAAACGGCAGTGCCACAAATAAGTTGCACTATCATTATTAACTTTGCATCTTTTGGTTTCAATATTATGATTATGTGTATCACTACGATCGAGATCCAACGACTATTTTCATTGGGTGTGTAACCATATAAGGTTTTATTCATGTAAACAGAACAACAATTTATTCTCTTACTTAAATGAATAACCGTATTACAATAAACATGATCAAATCATATTCATGCTCAACGCAAACACCAAATAACACTTATTCAGGTTCAACACTAATCCCGAAAGTATAGGGAGTGTGCGATGATGATCATATCAATCTTGGAACCACTTCCAACACACATCGTCACTTCACCCTTAACTAGTCTCTGTTTATTCTGCAACTCCCGTTTCGAGTTACTAATCTTAGCAACTGAACAAGTATCAAATACTGAGGGGTTGCTATAAACACTAGTAAAGTACACATCAATAACATGTATATCAAATATACTTATGTTCACTTTGCCATCCTTCTTATCTGCCAATCACTTGGGGTATTACCGCTTCCAGTGACCAGTCCCTTTGCAGTAGAAACACTTAGTCTCAGGCTTAGGACCAGACTTGGGCTTCTTCACTTGAGCAGCAACTTGCTTGCTGTTCTTGAACTTCCCCTTCTTCCCTCTGCCCTTTTCTTGAAACTAGTGGTCTTGTCTACCATCAACACTTGATGTTTTTCTCGATTTCTACCTTCGTCAATTTCCGCATTACGAAGAGCTTGGGAATCGTTTCCGTTATCCCTTGCATATCATAGTTCATCACGAAGTTCTATTAACTTGGTGATGGTGACTAGAGAATTCTGTCAATCACTATCTTATCTGGAAGATTAACTCCCACTTGATTCAAGCGATTGTAGTACTCAGACAATCTGAGCACATGCTCACTAGTTGAGCGATTCTCCTCCATCTTTTAGCTATAGAACTTGTTGGAGACTTCATATCTCTCAACTCGGGTATTTGCTTGAAATATTAACTTCAACTCCTGGAACATCTCATATGCTCCATGACGTTCAAAACGTCTTTGAAGTCCCGATTCTAAGCTGTTAAGCATGGTGCACTAAACTATCAAGTAGTCATCATATTGAGCTAGCCAAACGTTCATAACGTCTACATCTGTTCCTGCAATAGGTCCGTCACCTAGCGGTGCATCAAGGACATAATTCGTCTGTGCAGCAATGAGGATAAACCTCAGATCACGGATCCAATCCGCATCATTGCTACTAACATCTTTCAACACAATTTTCTCTAGGAACATATCAAAATAAACACAGGGAAGCAACAACACGAGCTATTGATCTACAACATAATTTACAAAATACTACCAGGACTAAGTTCATGATAAATTTAAGTTCAATTAATCATATTACTTAAGAACTCCCACCTAGATAGACATCCCTCTAATCCTCTAAGTTATCACGTGATCCAAATCAACTAAACCATGTCCGATCATCACGTGAGATGGAGCAGTTTCATTGGTGAACATCACTATGTTGATCATATCTACTATATGATTCACGCTCGACCTTTCGGTCTCTGTGTTCCGAGGCCATATCTGTATATGCTTGGCTCGTCAAGTATAACCTGAGTATTCCGCGTGTGCAACTGTTTTGCACCCGTTGTATTTGAACGTAGAGCCTATCACACCCGATCATCACGTGGTGTCTCAGCACGAAGAACTTTCGCAACGGTGCATACTCAGGGAGAACACTTCTTGATAATTAGTGAGAGATCATCTTAAAATGCTACCGTCAAACTAAGCAAAAATAAGATGTATAAAAGATAAACATCATATGCAATCAAAATATGTGACATGATATGGCCATCATCATCTTGCTTCTTTGATCTCCATCTCCAAAGTACTATCATGATCTATATCATCACCGGCATGACACCATGATCTCCATCATCTTGATCTATATCAATGTGTCATCACGTGGTCGTCTCGCCAACAATTGCTCTTGCAACTATTGCTATCGCACAGCGATAAAGTAAAACAATTATTGGACGCTTGCAACTTATGCAATAGAGAGACAACCATAAGGATTTTGCCAGTTATTGATAACTTCAACAAAACATGATCATCTCATACAACAACTTATATCTCATCACGTCTTGACCATATCACATCACAACATGCCCTGCAAAAACAAGTTAGACGTCCTCTACTTTGTTGTTGCAAGTTTTACGTGGCTGCTACGGGCTTAGCAAGAACCGTTCTTACCTACGCATCAAAAACCACAACGATAGTTTGTCAAGTTGGTGCTGTTTTAACCTTCGCAAGGACCGGGCGTAGCCACACTCGGTTCAACTAAGGTTGGAGAAACTGTCACCCGCAAGCCACCTATGTGCAAAGCACGTCGGGAGAACCGGTCTCGCGTAAGCGTACGCGTAATGTCGGTCCGGGCCGCTTCATCCAACAATACCGCCGAACCAAAGTATGACATGCTGGTAAGCAGTATGACTTATATCGCCCACAACTCACTTGTGTTCTACTCATGCATATAACATCAACACATAAAACCTAGGCTAGGATGCCACTGTTGGGGAACGTAGTAATTTCAAAAAATTTCCTACGCACACGCAAGATCATGGTGATGCATAGCAACGAGAGGGGAGAGTGTGATCTACATACCTAGTAGATCGACAACGGAAGCGTTTGGTTGATGTAGTCGTACGTCTTCACAGCCCGACCGATCAAGCACCAAAACTACGACACCTCCGAGTTTTAGCACACGTTCAGCTCGATGACGATCCCCGGACTCCGATCCAGCAAAGTGTCGGGGAAGAGTTCTGTCAGCACGACGACGTGGTGACGATCTTGATGTACTACTGCAGCAGGGCTTCGCCTAAACTCCGCTACAATATTATCGAGGACTATGGTGGCTGGGGCGCCGCACATGGCTAAGGAATAGATCACGTGGATCAACTTGTGTGTCTCTGGGGTGCCCCTGCCTCCGTATATAAAGGACTAAAGGGGGGGAGGCCAGCCGGCCATGAGGGGCGCGCCAGGAGGAGTCCTACTCCCTCCGGGAGTAGGACTTCTCCCCCAATCCTAGTTGGAATAGGATTCATGAGGTGGAAAAGAGAGAGAGAAGGAGGAGGGCGCCGACCCCCTCTCTCCTTGTCCTATTCGGACTAGGGGGAGGGGCGCGCGGCCCAAGCCTTGGCTGCCTCTCCTCTTCTTCCACTATGGCCCATTAAGGCCCATATAGCTCCCGGGGGGTTCCGGTAACCTCCCGGTACTCCGGTAAAATCCCGATTTCACCCGGAACACTTCCGATATCCAAACATAGGCTTCCAATATATCAATCCTTATGTCTCGACCATTTTGAGACTCCTCGTCATGTCCGTGATCACATCCGGGACTCCGAACAAACTTCGGTACATCAAAATGTATAAACTCATAATATAACTGTCATCGTAACCTTAAGCGTGCGGACCCTACGGGTTCGAGAATAATGTAGACATGACCGAGACATGTCTCCGGTCAATAACCAATAGCGGAACCTGGATGCTCATATTGGCTCCTACATATTCTACGAAGATCTTTATCGGTCAGACCGCATAACAACATACGTTGTTCCCTTTGTCATCGGTATGTTACTTGCCCGAGATTCGATCGTCGGTATTCCAATACCTAGTTCAATCTCGTTACCGGCAAGTCTCTTTACTCGTTTTGTAATACATCATCCCGCCACTAACTCATTAGTTGCAATGCTTGCAAGGCTTAAGTGATGTGCATTACCGAGAGGGCCCAGAGATACCTCTCCGACAATCGGAGTGACAAATCCTAATCTCGAAATACGCCAACCCAACATGTACCTTTGGAGACACCTGTAGAGCTCCTTTATAATCACCCAGTTATGTTGTGATGTTTGGTAGCACACAAAGTGTTCCTCTGGCAAACGGGAGTTGCATAATCTCATAGTCATAGGAACATGTATAAGTCATGAAGAAAGCAATAGCAACATACTAAACGATCGGGTGCTAAGCTAATGGAATGGGTCTTTTCAATCAGATCATTCACTTAATGATGTGATCCCGTTAATCAAATAACAACTCATTGTTCATGGTTAGGAAACATAACCATCTTTGATTAACGAGCTAGTCAAGTAGAGGCATACTAGTGACACTTTGTTTGTCTATGTATTCACACATGTATTATGTTTCCGGTTAATAAAATTCTAGCATGAATAATAAACATTTATCATGATATAAGGAAATAAATAATAAATTTATTATTGCCTCTAGGGCATATTTCCTTCAAAAACTTAGGAGACCGAGATCGCTCATCTTGAAGAGCTTCATCATCTCCTCCTTGAACCGCGTGATCTCCCCGTCATCGTTGCCGGTGATGACCAGATCATCGACGTACACCCCCACAAGGAGGCGAGACGAAGTGTTGCCGCGCCCGTAGATGGCATGCTCGGTGGTGCTGCACTCGAACCCGAGCGACGCGAGGCATGCGTCCAACTTCTGGTTCCAGGCGCGCGGCGCCTGTTTCAGGCCGTACAAGGCCTTGTCGAGGCGCAGCACCTTGCTAGCCTGCCCGGCGGCGATGTACCCAAGTGGTTGTGCGTCGTAGACCTCCTCCTGGAGCTCCCCGTTCAGGAACGCGCTCTTCACATCCATGAGATGCATGCCCCAGCCGCGCGCGGCCAGAGCGAGCAGGAGGCGTACTGACTCCATGCGGGCGACAGGTGCGAACACCTCTTCATAGTCCACGCCCTGGCGCTGCACGAATCCTTTGGCGACGAGGCGGGCCTTGTGCCGCACCACCGTGCCCTGGGCATCATGTTTTACCTTGTAGACCCACTTGAGGCCAATGGGGCGGTGACCAGGAGGAAGATCAGCGAGTTGCCATGTGCCATTCTCCTAGATAGACGCCATTTCCTCGTCCATAGCGCGTTTCTAAGCTGCATCTCCTTGCGCCTCATCCAGGGAGGTCGGCTCCTCCGCCAGCCCGAGGTGCAGCTCCTCGTCGTCGACGTCGTCGAGGTCGAGGATGTAGTCCGTGAGCTGTTGATTTGGCTGCACGATGCCATCCCGCGCACGCGTCACCATCGGGTGCACGCCCGCGTGGTCAGTTGGTGGTGACTCGATCAGAGTCGGCGAGGCGCTTGGCGGAGAACGTGACATGACAGGGCTGAGCTCAAGATTGAGATCCCTCCCGCCGGTGCTCGCCGGCGTGAGTGGAGTGAGCGCGTCGGCTCCTGCTGCAGTTGTGTCCCCGCCAGAGCTGGCGTGAGGTGGAGGGGCCGGTGTCGCCGGCGTAGAGTGGCGCACCCCCTCAAGCACAGCGGCCCGTACTCGACAGTGAGCGTTGCTGCGCCAGGAGAGTTCACCTCCTGCTGCCAGTCCCAGCTCGCGCGCTCGTCGAAGACGACGTCGTGCGTGACGTGCACGCGCTTGGTGGCGGGATCGTATGCCCGGTAGGCCTTGCCTCCCAGCTCATACCCAACGAACACCATCGCCTTGCTCCTGTCCGCCAGCTTCGCCAGGTGCGGGCGCGTGTCCTTGACGTGAGCTACGCAACCGAAGACGCGCAGGAAGTGCATGTTTGGTTTGCGATCATACCATGCCTCAAATGGTGTCTTTCGAGCCAGGCTCCTTGTATACGACCTGTTCATCAGAAACACGGCAGTAGTGATAGCCTCACCCCAGAAGAAAGCCGGCATGCCCCTGGCCTTGAGCATGCTCCTTGCCATGCCCATGACGGTCAGGTTGCGGCGCTCCACTACTCCGTTCTGCTGCGGGGAGTAGGGCGCCGTCAGGTGGCGCTGCACGCCGTGGTCGGCGCAGTACTCCGCGAACGCCGTGCTCGTGAACTCGCCTCCGCGATCCGTGCGGAACGTGTGCAGAGAGTGGCGCGACATGGTCTCCGCGGCGGCCTTGAACCGGCGGATCGCCTCGGCCGCCTCGTCCTTGGAGCGCAGCAAGACGAGCCAAGTGTAACGGCTGTGGTCGTACACTAGCAGGAGGAAGTAGCGCTTCCCGCCCGGTGTCGCCGGCGAGATCGGCCCGCAGATGTCGCCGTGGACCAGCTCCAGTGGTTCCGTCGCGCTATACTTGGCGGCTTGCGGAAATGAAGCTCGCCTCTGCTTGCCAGCGAGGCATGCCTCGCAGATCTGCTCCGCGTGGACGATGAGGGGTAGCCCGGTGACCATGCCGGCGCGCGCCATCCTCTCGAGGCCTGCCAGCCCGCTCCGTCGCACTCGCTCGCAGGGAGACACGCCGGCTTCACGATCTTGATATGCAGAATGTACACGCGCTTGGCAGAACGGGTTACCTTGACGAGGAGATTTTTCTGACGATCGCGGACCGTCATGGTGCCGTGCTCCACCAGCATCGCGCACCCGACCTGGTCCAGCTGGCCAATGCTAATGATGCTGCTCTTGAGGCGTGGTATCCAGTAGACATTGGTGAGGCCACGGTGGTGACCGCCTGCCACGGCGAACAACACCGTGCCCCGCCCGCGTATGTCCACCAGAGACCCATCGCCGAACTTGACCGATCCCGTCACGGACTCGTCCAGGTCCGCGAACACCGACGCGTCGCTGGTCATGTGGTTCGACGCCCCAGTGTCGAGGTACCAGGCCGCATTGGTGTCGCCAGGAGACTGCTGCAGTTCCACGCGCGCGCGCTCCTCGTTGAGGAACACCTGCGCCGCCGCGGTCACGAGGGACGTCTGGGGCGCAGTCCGGTCCAGCTCCGGCCCTGCCGTGCTCCCCCCGTACAGAGTGCGGGTCTGGACCATCAGAAGGCCCGGCTCCTCCTCGTCAGGTTCGGCGAGGTTCGCCTCCTCGTCATGCTTCTTCTTCCGGCATTCCCGGGCCCAATGGCCCAGGTTGTTGCAGTAGCGGCACTTGTCATTCTTGCGGGTGGCGCTGCCAGCGGAGTTCTGGTTCCCGCACCCGCCTCGGCCACCTCCGCGACCGCGCGAGCGTCCGCCGCCGCCGCCGCCGCCGCGGCGTCCGCCGCCACCGGCAGCTTGGTTGCTGCTGCCTCCGGTGGCTCCGGCCTGGTCAATCTTTTGTTGGTGCGCCATGCACTCCTCGTGAGTGAACAGCAGGCTGCTCCCGCCTTGGGCGACCCCGTCCAGCCCGTAGCGTTCCTCCGCCGCCTTCAGCCGGCCGGTGAGCTCCTCGACCGTGAGTTCCGATAGGTCAAGCAGCGTCTCAATGGATAAAGCCACATGTGCATAGTGCGGCGGGACGACCCAGAGAAATTTCTCCACGACCCTTTCTTCCTTCAAATCATCACCGAGAAGAGCTAGGTTATTCATCATACCAGTGAGTCGAAGGGCAAACTCGTCGACGGTCTCCCCATCCTTGAAACGGATGTCGTCGAACTCGCGGCGGAGGGACTGCGCCTTTGCCTTGCGCACGCGGTCGACTCCAAGACGGATCGTCTTGATGGAGTTCCACGCCTCCTTCGCCGTCTCCTTCACGGCGAGCGTCGCCAGCATCTCCCGCGGTACGGACCGGAGGATTGCCTCCAGCGCCAGGCGGTCGTCACGATAATCAGCGTCGTCGTCAGGACACGGACCGATCTCGATGACAGTCCACAGGCCTCTCGCCTGTAGTATTACCTTCATCAGGAGAGACCACTCTGCGTAGTTCGTCCTCGTCACGGGGGGGGGGGTAGGAGGGGGATCCAGTCGCCTCGCAGAGCGGCTGTGGCATTGCTAGCTCATGGCCAGACGCCCTCCTTGAGCCGTCGCCCAGCAGGGGCGCAGGTGTGCCGCCGCCGCCGCTGGTGCCCTTGCCGTCCTTCTTCGCCTCAGCCCTGGAGTTGTTCGGCGAGACAGAACGGGAGCGAGCCGGATTTCTCTTCCCCATGACCGAAACGCGGCTCTGATGCCAATTGTCAGCACCCCCAAAGTGCCAAGACAATGAATACACACACACGCGCGCGCGAGTGGAACTCAAGGTAGACGAAGAACACAAGGTTTTGCGCTGTTAAACTTCACAACTTTTCTGTTTCTATTCCTTGCCTTTTATTCAGAGTACAGAAAGGAAACCGGGGATCATGGCCCCTGACTACGCGCCCGCATGATCCACTACGCTCGTGCCATCCCACGAACGGATCGACAAGGCGTGAGACTCGCTCCAGGCTGTTGAACCCGCGAGCTAAACTAGCTAACTGAAAAACTGAAGGAAAAACGGGAAACTAGCCTGACAGAAAAAACTAACTGAACCGTGACAGGGCTTGGGGCTTTATTTCAATAGTTCTGTCCCGTGGAGGAGCAGCCAAGGCGCATGGTTGGGGCACCGCTAGGGATGTTGACGAAAAACAGCAGCAGTTGCCGCTTGATCTGGTGCAAGAGGGATTGAACGCATGCCATGGTACCTTTTTTTCTTCTATGTTTGCATCTATCAATCGATGGGCACTCCTCTATTTTCACTTGCTCTTCCCTGATCTTCTTTTCTGTTACCTTCCCTGATTGAGAGACTCGTCGGGCATGGCTTACTGCGGAAGAGCCTCACTGCTGTGCCATGAACAAGTCGTGGCCATGTACGGCGCGAGGCTGCCGCTTGGAAGCGCTTCCGCCGGGCCGAGGGTCACTGTGGTAGTGGGCGCCACCACGGCGAACCAAGGGCTATAGCCGTCAAACTCGTGGGCGATGCAGTAGCCAGGAACCGTCGCGCCGATGGAATTGCTCCGCTGAGAGCGTGCTGATAACGTGTTCAAATAGAGGTCGACCGAGAACAATCGAGATAGTTGTAAAGTGAATCAGTCCTTTATTGATGATGAACAGATACATATTTATAGTCCTCGTAGGGGTGCATCCGTAAAGACACGACTTTTACAAGAGTTGCATCTTCGGTGGTTTGGATAAGTGAAGATTTAACCCTTAATTAATGTGTGTAACAGAATGGAGAACTTCTTCTACCTTCCAGCGGTGGGCACACAGGGTGGCATCTTGATTGCATGGGACGCCACGGTGGTGGCGGTGTCAAACCCGCACCGGACGAACAACACACTCACGACACTAGTTAAGCCGATCGAGGGGGGTGAATGGTGGCTAACCGGTGTGTATGGGCCTCAGGGAAGCGAGGCCAAGGTTGAATTCATGCGGGAGCTGGTGGAGATACATGACTTGCATGCTGGCCCATGGACGGTGGTAGGGGATTTTAACCTCTTGGTTAACCCCGAGGACAAGAGCAATGATGTGGTAAACCACAGGATGATGGCAAGGTTTCGAACTAAGCTCAACCAACTGGAGCTGCGTGAGATGTACTTGAATGGGAGAAGGTACACATGGTCGAACGAGAGGCAGCGACCCACGCTCGAGAAGATTGACCATGTCTTTACATCTAGCTGCTGGGAGGATTTACACCCTGCATGCTTGCTTACGGCGATGGGATCGGCTGTGTTCGATCATTGCCTCCTGCTGGTGGATTTACACGCGGACTTCACGATGGGCAGGAGGTTCCGCTTTGAGGCCTTCTGGCCAAAGGCGGAGGGATTCTTTGATGTAGTGGACACGGCTTGGCATTCGGTGCCCGGGACGGGAAACCCTTTTGTCGCGTTGGATAATAAACTGCGGGCCACCGCCAAGGCCCTCCAACGATGGAGCGATAAGTGGATTGGTAACGCTAAGCTGCAAACCTTGATCGCCCTTCAGGTCATTGCGAGGTTGGATCAAGCCATGGATAACAGAATGCTCTCGGCTGAGGAGCACAGCTTACGCAGAGTGTTGAAGAGGAAGCTGCTCGGTCTGGCTTCATTGCAACGTATGATTGCGAGGCAGCGATCCCGGATGCTGCAACTGAGGGATGGAGAAGAAAACACGGCATATTTTCACCGGCAGGCGTGCCATAGACAGCGGAAGAACGCCATTTTGTCGTTGCATGCGAACGGCCGCATGCTATTCGATCAGGACGAGATTGCGGAGGAAGTGGATGCATATTATTCCAGCCTCTTTGTGTCGGCACCGGATAGGGATTTTGCGCTGAACATGGATACTTTGGGATTGCCGGTGCGTGACCTCTCGCACCTTGAGGCTCCGTTCACACACGAGGAGGTGGAGAAAGTGGTGAAAGGGATGCCACTCGATAAGGCGCCGGGACTGGACGGATTTACGGGGCGCTTTTATGCCTCGTGCTGGCATATTATACGGGACGACATCATGCGGGCAATGGACCATTTTTTCCATGGAGACATTCGGGGGTTGCCTTCAATCAATAAGGCGATAGTCACACTTCTGCCCAAGAAGATGGGAGCGATGGAGCTTAAGGACTACAGACCGGTGAGCCTCATCCATGGGGCAATCAAGATTTTCGAGAAGGTCCTGGCAACAAGGCTGGCGGCGGAACTACCGCATCTCGTGGGCAACCATCAAAGTGCGTTTGTGAGCGAGAGGTCTCTCCATGACAACTTCATGTTGGTTCAGTGCACGGCTAGGCGCCTGCACGCTCTGCGGGAGCCCATGGTGCTCCTGAAGTTGGACATCACTAAGGCCTTCGACACCATTCAATGGCCGTTCCTACTGGAAGTGCTGGAGCACATGGGCTTTGGAGGAAGATGGCGAGCTTGGATTTGTGGCATTCTTTCCACGTCGTCCACGCGGATTGCGGTGAATGGGGTGCCCGGTGACACGATCTTCAACTGCTGCGGGCTCCGCCAGGGAGACCCGGTATCCCCAATGCTATTCATCTTGTGCATGGAACCGCTGCATCGGCTGTTCCTCAAGGCCACGGCAGTTGGCATCCTCACCCCCCTGGCACGTCGTGGACTGCGGCAGCGGATTTCCATGTTTGCGGATGATGTGACCATCTTCATCAGGCCGGAGCGGAGGGACTTGGTAGCCTGTGATTTGATCCTGCGCGCCTTCGGTCAGGCTATCGGTCTGCTTGTCAACATGGCAAAAAGCGCAGCACTTCCCATCTGATGCTCTGAGGAGCAGCTGACTCTTGTGTGTGACACGCTTGGGTGCCCTGCCGGTGCCTTTCCATGCAAATACTTGGGCCTCCCGCTCTCCCTCAGGAAGCTCACAGCGGCGCAACTGCAAGGGCTTGTGGATCAGTTGGCCATGCGCCTGCCGCACTGGAAGGCGGTGACCCTACCCAAGAGCAGCCGTGCATTACTGGTACAATCGGTGCTATCTGCCATGCCGATCCATTCCATGCTGGCTCTTGGCTTGCCACCGAGGACCATCACCGTGATGGTTAAGATTTGCCGAGGATTTTTGTGGGCCGGCAAGCCGGATGCAGGCGGAGGCGCCTGTGCGGTGGCCTGGAACCGGGTTTGCACACCTAAGTGGTCCGGTGGGCTTGGCATCCCCGACCTGGCCTGGACGAATGTGGCGCTTCAAACCAGGTGGTTATGGTTAAAGAGAGTGTATCGCGACAGGCCCTGGGCGGAGTTCTCCTTTTCAGTGCCAAAGGAGGCCAAGCAGCTTTTTCAGGCAGCAGCCAGAGTGACTGTTGGGAACGGGCGCAACATGCTGTTTTTGGAGGATCGTTGGCTCGACAGCTTTCGGATTCAAGAGCTCGCACCACGCGCATACGGCTCAGTCACGACAAGGATCAGAGGGACACGGACAGTTTTTGAGGCTGTCGCGCACGGCCGGTGGGCCACGGACATAGGGCCTATTGGCGACATGGTCGAGATCAAGGAGTATATGAGCATCTGGCTCAGGATTGGGGAGGTGCAGCTCCAGGAGGAAATTGTGGACTCCTTCTCCTGGTCTTGGGAGAGGAGTGGCGAGTTCTCGGCCCGATCGGCCTACGCGGCTCGATTTGCCGGACGACAGGTGTCCCCCACGGCGGCTTTCACTTGGCGTTCGAAGGCTCCACTCCGATGCCGTTTCTTTGCATGGTTAGCAATCATGAAAAGGTGCTGGACGTCAGACAGATTGGCGAGGCGAGGGCTACCACACCAAGACGCCTGCCCATTTTGCGATCAGCACGACGAAACGATCGGCCACCTACTTGTGGAGTGTGTGCTGGCACGGGAGGTTTGGGCCCGCATCTTCTCGGCCTTCAACATGCCAGGGGGTGCGCCGCAGGCAGGAGAGACACTGCAGGACTGGTGCACTAGGCACGGCTCGCCCGGGCGTAACGCGAAAACAATCCGCACCGTATGTCTGCTCACCCTGTGGGAGCTATGGAAGCACAGGAACGCCATAGTGTTCGACAGGGCGAATGTAAGCGTTACACGCTTTATGGACCGAATAGGAAGCGTGAGTAGAGCTTGTATGCAGGCGGGCATTTTGAGAGGAGACCTGGCAGTGGCCTTCATAGGGGCACCGGAGTGGGCACACGGCGAGTAGTCGGTTTAGTGTGTAGGCGGATGGCGATGAAACGCCGGTAAGGATGTAATATAACTGTGGAGGGATCTTCCCCTTTCTTCTTTAATATATGATACGCACACTCGTGCGTATTCGAGAAAAAAAACGTGTGTTAATTAAGTGTTAACAGTTTTCTCCAAGCGATGCCGCTGATATTAAGCAAATCCCAGTTGGCAGACAAGGTGTGGATGATTACCTGGCATGGAATTATACCAAGGATGGCATCTACTCGGTTCGCTCTGCCTATCATTTGGCGATGAGCTTGAAAAGGGCCAGGTCAGGGCGTCCGGGGTCGTCATCTTTGGTTGATTCCCATAGGAACTAGCTGTCCTTGTGGAGCACTCGTGTCCCTAACAAAGTCAAGGTACATAACTCGAGGATTATGCGCAATGGACTGGCCATCGGGTCTGAACTGTTGCGGCGCAGGATAAAACCTGGCATCTTCTGTACGGCGTGCGGCAATGGACTGGCCATCGGGTCTGAACTGTTGCGGCGCAGGATAAAACCTGGCATCTTCTGTACGGCGTGCGGCAGGGAGGAGACCTTTCTACACCGGTTCTGGAGTTGCCACCACTCGAGGCAGTTTTGGGCGGAACTGTCAGACAAGAAAAGTGTTCATGCTCCGGTTCCTCCTGTGGGAATCGCCTCTAACCAGGACGTCGGGAGATGGTTCTGGAACTGGATGGGTTGTGCCCGGGATGAGGAGAGGGAGATGACCATGCAGGGTCTACACGATCTTTGGATGGCAAGAAACGAAGCACGCGATGGAGTGCGGATCAAAAACCCTGCTGATGTTGCTAGCTCGGTGTCGTGGATCATGGACGAATGGGCTGAGGTGGTAATGAAGAAAGCTCGAGCTATCACTAGACCCCCGCCGGAAAAGTGGCAGCCGCCGGTGGCCGAATGGTTGAAGGTAAATGTAGACAGCATGATATCAGCTGCCACCGGCAATGGAGGAGGAGGGGTCATCATCAGAGATCATATGGGAGCCTTTCATGGGGCACTGGCCCAGCTTTTCCCTAACTGCTCGAAGCCGGAGATCGCAGAGCTGATGGCTTGTCGAAAAGCTTTGACGTTCGGTAGAGAGTTGGGTATACAAAAAATCCTTGTGGAGATGGACTGTAGGGAGGCAGTTTGCATGGTCAATTCCGTGCCTCGGAACCTGTTAGCAGCGGGTCCAATTGTTGAGGATATCAAAGAACTCATGCAAGGTTGGATGGGTTGCAAGATCACATGGAGGAGGAGATCGCCAATCGAGCTGCTCATATCCTAGCTAAGGTAGCTGTAGGTGATGGTATTTCTCAAGTTTGGAGGCATGTGCCCCCTGATTGTATCCTTTCTGTAATAGCGGACGAGATCCCAGACTTTGGTTAAATAAAGTAAGCTGTTTCCCTAAAAAAAGATGTAGTAATATACAACATGATTAAACATTTATTCTCATCAAAAGAAAAATATCAACCTTCTCTAGAAATCACGTGTCCTTCTCACTATTAAACAAAAATTATTTTTTTAAATCTTATTCGGTTATGAGATTTGAAATATATTTAAAATATTATTGCCATGTGACAGACCACATATAATGACACGTAGGAAAAACCACCTTCAATAACATCTTAGCGGCTTATTTATATGGTTTTAGATAGTTCAGAAGTAGAATAACTGGTTTTATAGGTGAGTGGGTTAAGGTAAACCAGCCTCAAATAAGTCAGGAGCTAAAGTTATCTTATTGGAAAAAAAGATCGCCTTCACCCGTAAGTAAATTGTTTAAAGTAAAAAGTAAAGAACGAGAGAGTTTGAATGAAAGATGATCCATCAGTCTTTATTGATGATAGAAATGGGGTATTTATAGCCGGGCGGAAGTACACATGGTGCTTGACGGTCAAGTAAACACACAATTACTTGAGAGCCAAGGAATTATATAGTTGCCTTGAGAGCCAAGGAAGTACACGGTTGCTTGAGAACTAATCAACCTATCTAATAATTAACTTAATCCTAATTAGCTTAATTAATAAGCAACTATTCTATTCTTAACACTCCCCCTTGTACAACGCCTCTTCTTGGGTATATCCATCATCTTGACAAATTCTTTTAATAATCTTGAATGACTCCTCCAAAAATCCCGTGGAAAAAATATGAGGAGAATAGTGCAGATATGTTGCTAAAACTCCTTTAAACCCAGTGGGAAAAATAATAAGGAGAAAATGATGCGACATATAATAATTATTGTCTCTTGATAACTCATATGAGAAAAACCTTTGAAGAAGGAGAAAACTCATTGGTGAGTTTAGAGAACAATTAATATGTCTTGAGTTCTTTGTTTAAAAACCTCGATAGGGAAAATAGAAAGTATGACATATGATCTTTGAGAAGATATTGCCTCATTAAAAACCATTATGAGAAACTTTGAGAGAAAACTCATAAGGGAAAAGGGGGCGATCTGATATGTCATCGAAAACTCCTTTAAAAGCCAATGGGGAAAATATAAGGAGAAAATGATATGACATACACATGCACTTGTGTTCATATTGTCTCATTAAAAACCTCTTGTGAGAAACCATTAGGGAAAAACTCATGAAGGGAAAAATAGTACAATATATGCAATCTGATGATTGTAAACATGTTATAGTTTGGGAGATTACTCCCTCTATCGTGGAATTGTCACGGCAGATGTCCTAGTGAAAGGACTTAAGCGTGGAGCCATCGCAACTAGGAAGCTTAAAGGGGTTAAAACGGGACAAAGGACACGAGGGTTTATACTGGTTCGGCCCCTTGCGGTGAAAGTAAAGGCCTAATCCAGTTTGAGGTGGTATTGCTTATGTTTCGATTACTAGGGAGTGAATCCTCTTGACCTAGTCCTTGAACCGCCGTCGGGTCGTCCCTTTATATACAGAGGTTGACGCCCCGCGGCTTATAGAGTCCCGGCCGGCTTAGAAATAGTGTCCAGCTCGGTCTCTAACTACCCCTGCCTTACAATACAAGTTACGTACATATGGCGGTTTATCTCTACGGGCCAAGATTCGCCTTTGGGCCTTGGGCCCTTGGCTGAACCGCCATCTTCCAGAGCTGTCTTGGGCTTCATGAATCGCCATAGGAATAACCCGGCCCCTACTGGGCGGGTCATACTGAGGGAGTCCTGGATTAGGGGGTCTCCGGACAGCCGGACTATATCCTTTGGCCGGATTGTTGGACTATGAAGATACAAGATTGAAGACTTCGTCCCGTGTCCGGATGGGACTCTACTTGGCGTGCAAGGCAAGCTAGGCAATACGGATATGTATATCTCCTCCTTTGTAACCGACCTTGTGTAACCCTAGCCCCCTCCGGTGTCTATATAAATTGGAGGGTTGTAGTCCGTATGACAACATACAATCATACCATAGGCTAGCTTCTAGGGTTTAGCCTCTCCGATCTCGTGGTAGATCAACTCTTGTAATACTCATATCATCAAGAATAAATCAAGCAGGACGTAGGGTTTTACCTCCATGAAGAGGGCCCGAACCTGGGTAAAACATCGTGTCCCCTGCCTCCTGTTACCATCTGCCTTAGACGCACAGTTCGGGACCCCCTACCCGAGATCCGCCGGTTTTGACACCGACATTGGTGCTTTCATTGAGAGTTCCTCTGTGTCGTCGCCGTTAGGCTTGATGGCTCCTACTATCATCGATAGCGATGCAGTCTAGGGTGAGACTTTTCTCCCCGGATAGATCTTTGTGTTCGGCGGCTTCGCACTGCGGGCTAACTCGCTTGGCCATCTGGAGCAGATCAAAAGTTACGCCCCTGGCCACCAGGTCAGGTTTGGAAGCTTAAACTACACGGCCGATATCTGCGGAGACTTGATCTTCGACGGATTCGAGCCCCTGCCTTGTGCGCCACGCGGTCATGATGAATACGATTTAGCTCTACCATCGGACAGTGTTCAAGAAATCGCACCAGCAGCCGCTCCAACCCTTAATTCGGAGCCAGTTGCGCCACCCATGGACAGGGGGATAGACCCCGCCACGGAGGCCGGATCCTCAGCGGCGATCGAGCCGAATATCGACCTTACCATTCACAAGATCCGTGTTGCCAAACTACCGGATCCTTCTCCGGCCACGGACTCCGAACCGCCTGCGCCCGTCCGTGTCGAATCCGATTGGGCGCCGATCATGGAGTTTACCTCCACAGATATTTTTCAGCACTCGCCCTTCGGCGACATACTGAACTCATTAAGGTCTCTCTCCTTGTCAGGAGGGTCCTGGCCTAACTATGTCCGGCAGGATTGGGATGCGGATGATGAAGAAATTCGCCGCCCACCCACCACCCACTTAGTAGCCACTGTCGATGACTTAACCGACATGCTCGACTTCGACTCCGAAGACATCGACGGTATGGACGACGATGCGGGAGGCGAAGAGGAACCACTGCCCATAGGGCACTGGACAACCACCTCGTCATATGACATATACATGGTGGACACACCCAAAGAAGGCAATAATGATGGGACAACGGAGGATGACCCCTCCAAGAAGCAACCCAAGCGCCAGCGTCAGCGGCGCCGCTCTAAGTCCCGCCAAGTCAAAAGCGGTGATACCGGCACCGAAGATAATAACACTCCGGACAGCGCTGAAGACAACAACAATCCCCTCCAGCAAGATTTAGAGCAAGAGGTTGGAGAAGCCAGCCCTCCTGAGAGAGCGGCAGATGGAGAGGCGAAGGATGATAATTACATGCCTGCCTTCGAAGACGAGGCAAGCCTCGACGATGACGAATTCGTCGTGCCAGAGGATCCTGTCGAACAAGAGTGCTTCAAGCGCCGGCTTATAGCCACGACAAATAGCCTTAAGAAAAAGCAGCAGCAGCTTCAAGCTGATCAAGATTTGCTAGCTGACAGATGAACTGAAGTCCTGGCGGCCGAGGAATATAAACTCGAGCGCCCCTCCAAGAGTTACCCAAAGTGCAGGTTGCTACCCCGACTAGAGGAGGAAGCACCGAAACCTACATCCCCGGCGTATGACGCGGCTGATCGGCCACCTCGTGGCCGCGACAGAGAGGCATTCCAGCCAAAAGCTCAGCCCGCACCCCGACGCCATTCAAATAAAAAGGCGTGGGGAAATACGCCAGACCTGCGAGACGCATTGGAGGACAAAGCAAAACATGCAAGATCGATCTACGGATCACGAGGGCACGCCACTACGTGAGACGATAATCGTCACACCAGATACAATAAAAGTAAGTCCGGCGGGGCCGAACACAGCGGGCAAAACTCATTTGAGCTGCGTCGCGATATAGCCCAGTACAGAGGCGCCACACACCCCTTATGCTTCACAGAGGAAGTAATGGATTATCAAATCCCAGAGGGTTCCAAACCCGTAAATATAGAATCATACGACGGCACAACAGATCCTGCGATATGGATCGAGGATTTCCTCCTGCACATCCACATGGCCCGCGGTGATGACCTACACGCCATCAAATACCTCCCACTCAAAGTCAAAGGACCAGCTCGGCATTGGCTCAACAGCTTGCCAGCAGAGTCCATTGGCTGTTGGGAAGATCTGGAAGCCGCATTACTCGACAACTTTCAGGGCACTTATGTGCGACCACCAGATGTCGATGACTTGAGCCACATAATTCAACAGCCAGAGGAATCGGTCAGGCAATTCTGGACACGGTTCCTAACAAAGAAAAATCAAATCATCGACTGTCCGGATGCAGAGGCCCTAGCAGCTTTTAAGCACAACATCCGCGGCGAATGGCTCGCCCGGCACCTTGGCCAGGAAAAGCCGAAATCTATGGCAGCCCTCACGACACTCATGACCCGCTTTTGTGCGGGAGAGGACAGCTGGTTGGCTCGCAGTAATAACATATCAAAGAATCATGGTACTTCAGATACCAAGGACGGCAACGGCAGGTCACGTCGCAACAAACATAAGCGCCGCATTAACAGCGACAATACCGAGGATACGGCAGTCAATGCCGGATTCAAAGGCTCTAAACCCGGTCAGCGGAAAAAGCCATTCAGAAGAAGCACTCCGGGCCCGTCCAGTTTGGACCGTATACTCGATCGCTCGTGCCAAATACACGCCACCCCCGACAAGCCAGCCAACCACACCAACATGGATTGTTGGGTGTTCAAGCAGGCCGGCAAGTTAAATGCCGAAAACAAAGATAAGGGGTCACATAGCGATGACGAGGAGGAGCCCCGACAGCCGAACACCGGAGGACAGAAGAGGTTCCCCCCACAAGTGCGGACGGTGAACATGATATACGCAACCCACATCCCCAAGAGGGAGCGGAAGCGTGCGCTCAGGGACGTATATGCGTTGGAGCCAGTCGCCCCAAAGTTCAACCCATGGTCTTCCTATCTGATCACCTTCGACCGCAGGGACCACCCCACTAGTATCCGTCGTGGCGGATTCGCCGCATTGATCCTAGACCCAATCATTGACGGATTTCACCTCACTCGAGTCCTTATGGATGGCGGCAGCAGCGTGAACCTGCTTTATCAGGACACAATGCGCAAAATGGGTATAGACCCCTCAAGGATCAAACCCACAAAAATGACCTTTAAAGGCGTCATACCAGGTGTAGAGGCCCATTGCACAGGCTCAGTCACACTGGAAGTGGTCTTTGGATCTCCGGATAACTTCCGAAGCAAAGAGTTAATCTTCGACATATTCTCGTTCCGCAGTGGCTACCATGCACTGCTCGAGCAAACCGCATTTGCGAGATTCAATGCGGTACCGCATTATGCATATCTCAAGCTCAAGATGCCAGGACCTCGGGGGGTCATCGCAGTCAATGGAAACACAGAGCGCTCTCCCCGCACGGAGGAGCACACTGTGGCCCTCGCAGCAGAAGTGCAAAGCAGCCTCTTAAGGCAATCCACTAGTTCGGCGATTAAGGACCCGGACACCTTCAAGCACGCCCAGAGTAATCGGCAACAGGACCGCCTGGCACGTTCCGAGCTCGCATAGCAATGCGGCCCCCACCCCGGTCCCAGCCAAACGGCAAAGTCCGTGCCACGCGTACATAATTACGCATTAAAAATACCATGGGCACAGGTGGGAAGGGGGGCACGACTACGGCACGCTCCAAGATGCGGCTTAAACCGCACTAGGGGCTTCCCGCTTTGTTATTTTTCTCTTTCAAGACGTTAATATCTGGAAACCCTATCCGGCAGCATGATTGCTGAACACATGATGCAGCAACCAATGAGGCAGAAAGCTGCGTCACACCACGGAACTCCCAGGTGGATTACGATAACGAGCGAAATATTTGCTTTAATATCATTCCTCAGCCGGCCCTTGGAAGGGACATGTCAAATAGTCCTACTTTTTGCTTATCGCACTACTTGTATCATTCTGCTCTAACGCACCTTTTTGAATAAACAATGCATAACATTAAGACTATTATTGCATTCTTCCTTTTTTATATATATGTTCATTCATGACATCTAGCACCCGTACACTCTGGTACTGCCAATACGCTAGGGGCTTAAGTATACCCCATAATACAGCGTGAGAAGTCCGAACACTTTCGACAGTGCGGCACCCCGAACTTATAGCATTATATGCATCAGCTCCGAATCATGTCTTGGGTCAATAGTTGGGTTTGCCCGACTCCCATGTTTTGGTACCTTACGTTCTGCTATATCGGCTAAGGTAGCACTGGGAGAACTACTGCGATTGTGCCCCGGTTCTGCTGGGCTAAGCACCTCAGTAGAGAAAGCTAAAATTGACTGTCATGATAAGGTGAGAGACTGGTCACTGTTCGAGAGGTCTCAAGTCCCTAAAGACTTATGCCGCTTAGAGCGAGGAGTCGGCCCTGTCCGGCTCAAGGCATGTATAGCGCCCCGAATTCGGCCTTCCGAATACTATGGGCTTCGCCAAAATTTAAAATTATAGAATTCTATGGCTAAGTGAGAGTGATAACGCATTATAGTCCAATTGCCTTGTTCGTTGTGCCGAGCACCTCCCTCGAAGGACCCAAAAATGGGAACAAGAGTGCTCAGGTTTTATCCCGAACACCCCAGCACTCGTGGCGTGGGGGCAGAAGCCGACGACTAGCCATCTCTCAGATTTGATAAACAACCGAACAGAAGGCAATATTTTAAATTCAAACAAGCGTTCCATAGCGCATATGAACAAGTTTTCATAATACAGGATTACACGAGCAAGTTTATTCAAATATTACATCTTTCGCACACTCGTCCGCTACAAGACGGGCACCCTTCAGGACACCCTCATAGTACATCTCGGGGTGGCGATGCTCCTTGCCCTGCGGTGGCCCTTCCTTCACCAGCTTCACGGTATCCATCTTGGCCCATTGCACCTTCGCACGGGCGAAAGCCCGGCGTGCACCTTCGATGCAGACATACCGCTTAATGACTTCCAGCCATGGGGAGGCATCCACAAGCCGCCTCACTAGGCCGAAGTAGCTGTTGGGAAGGGCGTCGCCAGGACACATCCAGACTATAAAGCCCTTCATGGCCTGTTCGGCCGCCTTGTGCAGCTCGACCAGTTGCTTCAGCTGGTCGCTCAGAGGCATCGGGTGTTCGGTCCCAGTATACTGAGACCAGAACAGCTTCTCCGTTGAGCTTCCCTCCTCGGCCTGGTAAAACTGTGTGGCATCCGACACACTGCGGGGCAAATCTGTGAAAGCTCCTGGAGAATTCCGGACTCGGGTAAGTAACAGGTAATTTACTTTCACATGCTTCTTTGCATATTGAATGCCTTACCCGCCGCTATCTTCTTCATCGCATCAATCTCCTGGAGGGCCTTTTGGGCTTCAGCCTTGGCACTCTTTGCACTCTCAAGGGCCGCGGCAAGCTCGGACTCTCGCGTCTTCAAGTCAAGCTCCAACGCCTCGTGCTTCGTCACAAGAGCATGGAGCTCTTGTTGCACCTCGCCCACCCGTGCCTATTGTTTTTCCCGCTTGGTGCGCTCCTGGGCCGCTTTGTTTTCGTCCTCGAATAGCGCTTGCTTCAGGGTTGCCACCTTGGTCGTGGCCCCTGGCAAATTAAAGATGATCCTGTCATTTTGCAATCACATCCTTTTTGTATATATACACATCTATAGACTAGGTATTACTTACCTTTGTTCTCCTCGAGCTGCCTCTTGGCAAGGCCGAGCTCTTTCTTGGACCCTTCGAGGTCCTGCTTCAGTACGGCGACCTACGCACTCAGTGCGGCAGAGGTCAACAGCGAAGCCTGCATACGCATATAGACATACTTATATTAGACTCCTGTAGATATTAGTTGATCCTCTATTCGGCTTTTTCTTTTTGAACACCAAACAGAGCATCAGGGGCTACTGTCTATGCGGTAATATTTTTCCTATATTTCAAATACTTACCTCGAAGCCTGTTAGAAGGCTGGCACAGGCTTCAGTCAGTCTGCTCTTGGCGGACTGAACCTTCTGGATCACCACACTCATAATAGTGCGGTGCTCTTCGTCGATGGAAGCACTGCGAAGCGCTCCCAATAGATTGTCCGGTGCCTCTGGATGGACAGAGGTCACTGGCACAGGCGTCTTGCCCCTTTTGGAAGGAGGCCGCCTGCTTGAGTCTGGAACTACTGGAGGTTCCGGCGCGATGTTCGACCGAGGGCCGAACTCGGAGCCCTCGGGAGCCTTACTCCCTCTGCTCCCGGAGTCCGGAAGGTCGCCTTGAGGCGCCTCCGGGATTGTCTCCCCTCGACCCGGTGCCTCTTGAGAAAATACCTCGGCATTGTCCGTAGGGTAAGGGGAGGTGGCGGCCGCAAGTGGATCGCTATCCATATCCGACAAGTCCAAAGAGCCGCCCGACGAAGATACGTCGATACGGGCTTGGGGTGGTCTGCATAATCATATTCGACGTTAGGAGAAGCAGTGCGACAAAGGTGTTGTCGTGGAATTGTCATGGCAGATGTCCTAGTGTAAGGACTTAGTCGCGAGGCCAACGCATCTATGTTGTAGCTTGAAGGGGTTGAGCGGAATCGAGAGACGCAACACACAAGACGAGGATTTAGACAGCTTCGGGCCTCGGGAAACATCATCCGGTAATAACCCTACATGCTGTTTGTGGTTAGGTCTCATTATGATCATGAGGAAGTCGCCGTAAGCCGGCTCTCCTCTTGGTGTCTAGCCCTAGATCTTGTTTCTTGTTGCTTGTCCCTCTTTTGGGAGCCCTGCCCCTCCTTATATAAGTTAGAGGGGCGGGTTACATGTGGAGTCCTAGTAGGACTAGGATTAGTCTATCTTCTCTTACAAGTTGATTACAAGTCCGGGTCTTGCTTCCTCGTAAAGGAGATATTCCTCACGCCTTTCCTCTTAAGCCGGCCTTCTGGGCCTTGAGCCTCTTGGGCCTCCGGGTCTTGTCGCTCCTTTGATCCTCTTGCCAGGTCACCCATAAGTTGCCAGGCTCGGGTGGGTCACTTAGTGAGTCGTTCAGTCAGGGCGGGTCATTAGTGAGTCGCCAAGTCCGGCCGGGTTATACATCTGGCCGGGTCATACCGCGGGGTATATCCCCGACATTAGCCCCTAAGTTTAATTTGGATTTATCCATGTTAAACTGATCTGCAACATAAACACAAGAACAAATTGACAGGTTGCACTCCGGGTTAAATATTCTTGTAAGCCGGCACTTGATCATCCTTAAGTCCTTGTCATCTCCTCCTTCTGGAAAATCCGGGTCAATGGACCAACTTCGTAGTCAATTTGCTTGTAGAAGAAATATTGTAAATAATGCATCCGTTTGAGTCGGCCTTCAATGCTCTGACTTGACAAAAATATTGGTCTTCAAATATTCAACTTATATTCAGCCGACTTGAGATATAAAACTTGCCGGTTTATGATTACCAAAATTGCCGGGTTATAAATAGATGATGCCGAGTCATAATTGTCGCCGACGCCGGTTTATGATTTTTGCAGACACCGGGTCAATCTGATTTACTCAAACTGAAAATTTGAAGATATTTCTCCCTTATATCCATAATACCTGTAGCCCCCAAGGGTCGGTTTAATCAGCATGAATAAGCCGGGACTTATCACCATGGCTTTAAATGAAATCCAGTTGTGTAGCCCCCATGAGTCGGCTATAGTCATAGTAGTGTAGCCGGGTCATCCTAGAATTGTCTTAAGCAAAGAGCAATATGCATTAGTCCCCAAGTGTCGGGTCATTATGTAATAATGAGCAGGGACTTTGTAAATATGATGATGTAAATTTGAGCTTAGCCCCCAAGGGCCGGCTTAGTAAGATAATACTAAGTTGGGACTTTTCATTGAAAATAATATCATATGATGTAACCCCCATCCTGGGGCTTGAACCCACGTCCACAAGGTTAAGAGTTTTATGCTTTACCAACTGAGCAGTGGATCCTTCAATATATAATGGAATAAGGCTTGTGTATCTTGAATTTTAACAGGAGCAATTGGTAGCCCCCAAGGGCCGGCTCATTACAATGGGATGAGTCGGGTCTTCAATAAGGCCAATAAAAATGACTTTGCATTAGCCCCCAAGTGTCATGGTGCATGCTTGCAGCGACATGAGACTTGCATATTTGATGTAACCTCAACTTGAATAATGTAGCCCCCAAGTGCCGGGTCGTAAGCCTGCAGCGACTCGGGACTATTTCCTCCATTGTAAAATAAATCATGCCCATTGATAAAGATAATAGCTGTGGCGCTAAAGCGACTTTGAAAACCTCAATCATAATACTGGTTATTGATAATCATAATAGAAATCTAGCCATGTTGGCTATTCAAAATTTGAATAATATAATCCGGTATGAAAACCTCAATCATTCAATATCATCATTGAAAATCCAGCCATGTTGGCTATTTAAAGAATTCAAATACCTTATCTGTTGACAAGTAAATCTGGAGTTTAAATACCCGGCGGCACTTGGTCGATGGCGATTCAATACGCCTTCATTGTAAACCGGAATTTTCATGACCCGGCGGCTTATAGCCATATGAGAAAAATCCAGAACGAATAATCATTTTGAAGCATCAACATTGGTAATGAGCTTGAACTTAATCATTTACATGTCATATTTCTGCAAATCCTGCAGAGAGTTTAAACAACATATGCCCTGGCAACTTAGCGTCAAAACCAGGGCGGGTCATAATATCTCACATATAACTACTGTGATATTGAATTTGTACTGCCGGCTTACATAACCTGTGCAGTAAGGGTGATAACCCAATCCTTAGAAGCCAATGCTTTCACATTGATGATGATTGTCATAAACTGGTGACTTATAGTCAAAAGTCAAGCCGGGTTAAGCATAAAACACTTATATATATTTGAGATATAATCCCAAAAAGGTCTCAAGTTAAGTAATTGTGGCTGCAATAAACTTTACCAGAGACAAAATAAAACTTTTTGAGGCTTCTGATTCGGATACGATCAGTAAACTGTTCCAAAGGGGTTAAGCTAAGATTCGAATACGATCATATAGCCCCCAATGGCTTTGGCGATGGCGATCAAGAGGGTATCGACAGCTATGTTCTCTTTGGTTCGAATACGACCTATGTTTGAACAGGAAGCCTCCAAATGACCTTGAGAGTTCTTTAACGACGTTGATTCGAATACGATCCACGTCGATTCCCAAAGGGGTTGAGCTATGATTCGGATACGATCAAGAAGCCCCCAAGTAGGTTCGGCAGTTTGCCAATCAAAAGGGTATCGACAGCTATGTTCTTTTTGGTTCGAATACGACCTATGTTTGAACAGGAAGCCCCCAAGTGACCATATAAATTTTGGTATTGCACCGATCAAGAGGGTATTGATAGCTATGCTCGATGAGCAGGAAGCCCCCAAGTGATCATAATAAGATAAGCCGTAAGGCAGGATATCCAAGTTTGAACCGCGCATCATGGCAGCAAGTTCTTTTGGCAACCTTTAATTTTTCTAAGAACTCGAACCTGCGAGAGATTTAAATCTTTTTGAATCGGAACTTTAAACCAGATTTGAAAGCTTCCAAACTTTGTGGGAGACAGATTGTCCTTGAGCCAGATGTTTCAAGCGGATTTGAGAAAAAGCTTTGTAAGAGACAAATTTACCTTGAGCCGGATGTTTGAACCGGATTTGAGAGCTTCAAAGCTTTGCGGGAGAGAGATGTCTCTTGAACCGGATTTTAAACCGGAATCTTTATTTTGAGCCGGAAATTTTCTGACGGCCTTTTTAAAGTTTTCACCAATATGGCGGTAGCCTCCGAAACCGGGTTATCTTCCCTCCAATGATCCGGAGTTCTCTTCCCTCCAATGATCCTGAGTTCTTGAATCTGCTTTAAATTGGCAATCATTTACTGAGTCATGTCATCGTAGCCCCCGAGTCTCGAGGTGACTCGAGGAGTTGTTTTGAGATTCTCCATATTTGACCGTGATATAAACTGGATTGAGTCAGTCAACAGCTCAGTGATATAACTTATCCTGCATTGGAGAACTTGCAAGCCAGAGTAATTGCTCTTTTAAATAAAAGTAATATGTAATATAAAAATATACTGGATGGATTTCACTTGATATGTTAAACCAGAAATCATCCACTGCAGAGTTGATGATCACCATGGTGAAGCTGAAATCAAGCACGACCGAGTTGGCCGCAGGAGCAGATAGATGAGCCGGCCGCGGCGTTGTAAGCCGGTGCGGACGGGAGAGTCAGCCGCGGCATTGTAAGTCGACACGAACACGGGTGAGTCGGCTGCGGGCACGGACGACGAGTCAGTCGCGTGTGTTGATGTAGCGGAGGTGACAACTCGCGAACGTATCCATCGAGCCGCACGGCACGGGAAAGCACTGGTGCACAAGTGATATTGGCGCCCGCCCCTTATGCGACACCTTTGTAATGAATGACGGTCCTACGAAAAAATATCACATACCAAAGTAATTGTTCTTTAATGAAAATATTATGTGTTAATAAAATAAATTTTGATGGATTTCACCTGATGTCTTTGAAGACTGATGATCTGTACATAGAATTCTTGCATAGAGTTGTGGTAGTGCTCGACAATACTTTTTAGACAGCCAACACAAATCGCCAGGACTCGTGCTCTGGTTGAGTTCGCAGCGTGGTCTTCAAAATAATTATGCATGCATGCACTTCCTTTTCACGTGAATGCTCACAGCGCTCCAGAATGCAGCTTCTGCACTTGTACATGCAGCTTGTCTCTATTTGCTTCTCCGTTCACAATCTCCACTTCAATCATTCTTCTGGGATTCCATAAAAACACCCGCGACACAACAAAGACTGGGGCGGCTCGTGGCAGCAAGATGGCGGCTTTGCGGCAATGGTCAGCGAGCAGCCGTCTCCGGCAGTTCGGAAGGCAGGGGCGCGGCTGGCGGTTTGGGGCGCATCCAAGACGGCCCGGCGCCGGCTCACTGGCAGCGAGGCGAGCAGAACCGACTTGCGGGGCTCGGGAGCCAGGCCGCAGTGGAACGGAGGGCGGCCGAAGCGCGCGGATGCGGAGGCAAGGTGCAACAGTGGAGGGCCGCGGTGACTTGGGCGTCGAGGCGGCCGGCGGCTCACGGCGATGGCGAAACCACTCTGCCCGAGTCGGCAACGACGGCTCAAAGCAGTTTTGGCAAGGCAGCACCGCGATAGTGGCCTCGGTATTGAGTGACTTTGGCGAGGGCGAGGCCGACCGTTTGTTGTAACGGGAGCGAGCGTGGCAAAAACGGTCAATGGAGCAAAATCCCGGTGAAAAACTTCTCTGCTCAACCTGTCCTTGCATATGTACATACTGCCGAATTTGTAATGGAGGCAGAGGCGTGCGGCCGGCTTGGCATGGCCAGCGAGTCCAAGGTCGTCTAGGCATAGGCGAGCCCGTTGACTGCGGCAGCGGATGTGCGCCCGGCGAGGAGCGGAAGGCCGGGGCAGCTCGGCAGCCTGGCGGCTCACGGGTGAGAGGCGCAGCAGAAGGAGGAGCAGCCGGGTGGCCAGTCCCGGCGAGAACAGTTCGACGGGGAGAGAAGACGAGGCGTGGCCGGCTTGATGATGCAGTCCGTGCAGGGCGGCTCGGAACGAGGTGACAACAGCGTAGTCCCAGTCCTCGTCCGGGTTGTTCTTTGGTTTGACTTCCACATGGTATCTTTCAGATCATGGTCTCTTTTCTCTTATGGTAATTTTCTTTTGAGGACCTGAGTACTGGTACTTGCATCTAGTACCCAGAAAGTTTGCTTTGAAAACTTCAGAATTTGAAGCGAACCCGTATACGTCAGATGCACTGGATACGATCTGCTTTATGCGTAGCTCCAAAAATAATCAATGAGGATATGATTTGTAACGACCTTGCAGTGTGAAACTTCTGTCCGTCTTGGCTTCTAACGGCGACCCAGTGAAAATTGATCTGGTTTTGATGGATCGTCCAGCCGCGGCGGCACGCACTACGCAACCCTAATTTTCTTGATCTGAAATCTTGTATATCTCGCTTTGACTGATCGTTGATGATGTTATCTTCTGTGCCGGCTCTTTTTCATCCGGCTTATTGTGTGCTTCTCGATCCCATGAAGAAATTCCTCCAAGAAACTCAACACCACCGTGCACAGGCCCCAAGGTGGGCGTCAATTGTCGTGAAATTGTCACGGCAGATGTCCTAGTGTAAAGACTTAGTCGCGAGGCCAACACATTTATGTGGTAGCTTGAAGGGGTTGAGCGGAATCGAGAGACGCAACACACAAGACGAGGATTTAGACAACTTCGGGCCCCGGGAAACATCATCCGATAATAACCCTACGTGCTGTTTATGGCTAGGTCTCATTATGATCATGAGGAAGTCGTCGTAAGCCGGCTCTCCTCTTGGTGTCTAGCCCTAGATCTTGTTTCTTGTTGTTTGTCCCTCTTTTGGGAGCCCTGCCCCTCCTTATATAAGTTAGAGGGGCAGGTTACATGTGGAGTCCTAGTAGGACTAGGATTAGTCTATCTTCTCTTACAAGTTGATTACAAGTCCGGGTCTTGCTTCCTCGTAAAGGAGATATTCCTCACGCCTTTCCTCTTAAGCCGGCCTACCATAACGTAGCCGGCCTTCTGGGCCTTGAGCCTCTTGGGCCTCCGGGTCTTGTCGCTCCTTTGATCCTCTTGCCAGGTCACCCATAAGTCGCCAGACTCGGGTGGGTCACTTAGTGAGTCGTTCAGTCAGGGCGGGTCATTAGTGAGTCGCCAAGTCCGGCCGGGTCATACCGCGGGGTATATCCCCGAGAGGTGTGCTATGAGTTACTCTGGTATCTGAATACTTACGACTTCGCCTGGGGCTTGGCCCTGAGCAGCCACTTGTCTTCGCCTTTGGCGGCGGTGGTGGAGTAGTCCAGAAGGAGGGTCCTCCCCTTCTTGGACCCTTTGCCCCCCCGGTCGGGGCGGCCTTCCTTTTCTTGTCTCCCCCGACTAAAGGGGGAGCATCTTCATCTTCCTCCTCGTCTTCGGGGGAGGAGTGCGTTGCGGAGTTATCGGACGATGAGTCCGGTATCATCTGGTGCCGGGAACTCTTTCGGGTTCCCTTGGCCTTCTTCTTGGTCTTCTCCGGCACCTTGTAAGGAGCCAGAGTCAGCATCTCCGTCAGGAGAGCGTCCGCAGTGTCTTCGGGTAGAGGTTCCAGACAGTCGATCTTCTCCGATGCCCCCACCCAGTCCTGTCAAAGGCATGGGAGCTCAGACCCCGCGCGTGGGAAGTAAAAATCCTACCAGATGTACAAAACTTACCGGATTCGCAGGGCACTTCGCGCTTAGCCCGCGGTCCTCGGTGAGAGAGAGAGGGACCTCGGCACCCTTGAACAGCACCCTCTAGACATCCTTGTGCATTGTGTCGAAGAGCTTGCTCAGAGTCTGGTGCTGGGCCGGGTCGAACTCCCACAAGTTGAAATCCCATTGTTGACACGGGAGGATCCGGCGGAAGAGCATGACCTGGACTATGTTGACAAGCTTGAGCTTCTTGCTTGCCATGTTCCGGATACATTTCTGAAGTCCGTCCAGCTCCACCGATGAACCCCAGGATAGGCCCTTCTCTTTCCAGGAGGTGAGCCGCGTGGGGATTCCAGATCGAAACTCGGGGGCCGCCACCTAGTTGGTGTCGCGCGGCTCGGTGATGTAGAACCACGCCGATTGCCACCCCTTTATGGTCTCCACGAAGGAGCCTTCAAGCCATATAACATTGGGCATCTTGCCCACCATGGCTCCGCTGTATTCTGCTTGTTGGCCTCCCACCACCTTCGGCTTGATATTGAAGGTCTTCAGCCACAGGCTGAAGTGGGGCCGGATGCGGAGGAAAGCCTCACACACGACGATGAACGCCGAAATGTTGAGGATGAAGTTCGGGGCTAGATCATGAAAGTCCAGCCCGTAGTAGAACATAAGACCATGGATGAATGGATGGAGGGGAAACCCCAGTCCGCGGAGGAAGTGGTGGAGGAAGACTACCCTCTCGTGAGGTTCCAGGGTGGGGACGATCTGCCCCGCAGCGGGCAGCCGATGCGCGATATTCGCGGATAAGTATCTGGCTTCGCGCAGCTTTTTGATGTGTCCCTCCGTGACGGAGGAAGCCATCCACTTGCCTCCCGCTCCGGACATGTTTAGAGAAGGTTGAGGAGAAGGATGTGGACTTCGGCGTTGGAGCTCGAGTGCGCGAGAATGGATGAGCAAGGAGGAAGAAGGCGTGGGTAGAAAAAGGATAAACCTTATCCCTTTATAAGGGCGGTCGAAACTATGTGCCCCCACTAGTCTGGTAAAACTCGCTTATCCTCCAAGCGTCGTAATTGATGGCGCGGTTGGGTTACCCACGTCCGTATTGATGAGAATCCCATAATAAGGGGGACACGATCTCTGCTTTGACAAGACGTGTCAAGAAACTGTCTCGCGTTATGTGCGGGGCTAGTTAAAGAAAAACGGTTCGAATAATCGCCGAGCCATGGCATGATGTCATGCTGCCAAAACGTGTCAGCAGATTAGATTTGTGGAAATATTATTCTCTCTACGGTGGTATGTGGAACTTATTTTGTAGGGTTGGACACTATCCTTTTATTCGAACTCTTCTGTGGTGTATCCGGAGGAGGAACCTGCCTTGCAATGCCGAAGACAACACTGCGCGCCGGACTCATCGTCATTGAAGCCTGGTTCAGGGGCTACTGAGGGAGTCCTGGATTAGGGGGTCTCCGGACAGCCGGACTATGTCCTTTGGCCGGACTGTTGGACTATAAAGATACAAGATTGAAGACTTCGTCCCGTGTCCGGATGGGACTCTACTTGGCGTGGAAGGCAAGCTAGGCAATACGGATATGTATATCTCCTCCTTTGTAACCGACCTTGTGTAACCCTAGCCCCCTCCAGTGTCTATATAAACCGGAGGGTTTTAGTCCGTAGGACAACATACAATCATACCATAGGCTAGCTTCTAGGGTTTAGCCTCTCCGATCTCGTGGTAGATCAACTCTTGTAATACTCATATCATCAAGAATAAATCAAGCAGGACGTAGGGTTTTACCTCCATGAAGAGGGCCCGAACCTGGGTAAAACATCGTGTCCCCTGCCTCCTGTTACCATCCGCCTTAGACGCACAGTTCGGGACCCCCTACCCGAGATCCGCTGGTTTTGACACCGACATATACCTAATATTTATATCCCCAACATTAGGCCCCAGATTGATTTGAACTGGTTTATGTCAATCTTCAGCACTTATAAACAAAATTTTCTGCTCTTCATTGTGCGAGAGTTTGTAACCCGCCATGACGTCATCTTCTGAATTTGCGATAACCCGCCATGACGTCATCGGTCATTATTTCACACTTTATCCAATATATCTCAACGGATCCTTATATTAATGACCATCCTGAGAATCGAGGCGTCCTGGTAGCTGGATAACCATACTTTCGGCCTCCTCGTTTTTTGTGCCCACTTAAGAATCTCTCCATAGAAATAAGCACGACCGGTCTTTCCTCATTCTCCCCCTTTCCAGCGTCTTCTTCCTCTCGCAACCTTTCTGCCGCTCGAGCTCCGCCGCCGCCATAGAGCACCTCGTCTTCCTCTACCTCGGTCGCTGCATCAACCTGAGTCGATCCAGAGAACGGCGGCGACCCTTCGCAGTAGATCTGCAGCTGTAAGTTCCTGCCTTCCCATTCCTCAGATCCGCATAGGGTTTGCGAGTTTCTTTGTGTTCTTTGTAGTTCATCCTCCAGGCTGTACCGCGACTTCTTTGATCTGAAAACGGTGTTAAACCAATGCGGTAGTTGTTTTATTTCCACTTTTGATATCAGTAGATCCCCTTTCCTGGAAGAAACATCTTGTGAAAGCTCATGAACTCATCTGTACTGGTTTCTAGGTCTTGATTTATTTTTCTTTTCCTGATCAGCAGTTGATCCAAAATAATAGTCGCAACCTGTGAAACTTGTTTATCTAACACTTAGGCAAAACTGCATTTGTTAGATCCATCTAGCCATGGCGGCTTAAACTGCCGACTTACATTGAAATACTCAACAGACATCCTCCGATTTATCATGGTGGCTTTACATAACTTGCACTACTCATAGTGGTTTACATCACCTGACATATTTTAGCCATATATCATTAGGCCCCTTTGTAAGCCGCCATCTTGAATATGCACTGTAATATTTTCCCTCTTCGGCTTAAGTTTGAACCGGCAATTTCACTCTCTGTGAGGCTTCCGTCTTCATAATGCCGCCCAGAACACCCACTACATGAAATTGGGTCAAGTCCATCGTCACGGATAGCACACTTGATGATTTTATGAACATTGGCTATCTGCCAAAGAAGTAAATCATGTCCTACCGTGCTCCTGATCCAACCAAGGAAAAGCCTCAACCCAAAGAGGGGGAAGTCATCGTCTTCACTGACCACATGAACCGGGGCTTTTCCCCACCCGACTCAAAGTTTTTTAGAGACGTCCTACACTTTTTTGACCTCCGTCCTCAAGACATCGGACCCAACTCCATGTCTAATATTTGCAACTTTCAAGTGTTCTGTGAGGTGTATCTTGGAGAAGAACCCAACTTGTTACTCTTCAGAGAGTTATTTCATTTGAACAGCCAGAATGAATGCACCAACAGGCCTAGCTTGGAACTTGGTGGGGTCTCGATCCAACGACGGAGAGACGGCATTTTCCCGTATGCAAATCCATCGAGTCACCCTAAAGACTGGAACCAGACATGGTTCTATTGCCAAGACACTTCTCCGGCTGATGAAAACCCTCTGCCCGGCTTTCGCGCCCTGCGCCTTGAGTCTACTCATCCTCTACCAGATAAGCTGTCCCCTGCTGATCGCCAGAAACTCGCCCCCACCATGACTAAAATCAAGGCTCTTTTGGGGAATGGTTTAAGTGGTATCGACTTGGTCCGGGTTTGGCTTGCCTGGCGGATTATTCCATTGAGCCGCCATTCTGGTTTGATGTGCACCTACATGGGCCAGAAGAACGATCCTCTGCGGCACAGCCCTGACGATTTACCTAACGACGTCATTGATGATATGACAAAGTCGCTCTTGAACGAGAGCCTAGCGGACTGTGGCAAGGTGGGCTTAAGTCCTTTCTGCAAATCTAACCCGGCTCCAGCGGTAAGCCACTGAATTGAGCATTTTTACCTTCACCCTTGAGGTTTTGTCTTTACTCAGACTCTTGTTGATTTTCATACGCTAACGACCAATTTTGGAAAGCAAAGTACGATCTTGAAGCTGCAAAGAGAGCCAGGAAGGCCAAGAAAGCAGCCAGGAAAGCCACCGCCAAAAAGAAAGGAAATAAGACCAGCGCCCCAGACTTGCTTCGACTAGAAGTTACCTCTGAGTCGGAGGTAGCTCTTGACTCTCTAGGCTCCTTTTTTAATTACCATATTGACACCGATTATCATCAGGAGGACACGGGAACGAGTCACGGAGTGGATGAAGAGGTAACTATTAAGTCCTCTGACTCCGAGCCTTTGCCAAGACAGAAAATCCAAAGAGTGACCCGAAAAGCAAGATTTTCACATCCTTTAGCTTATCAAGATCCTCAATTTCTTTTGAAGCAACAAATGCACGAGAGCCAGAGGTAGACCCGGACAAGCAAGGACGCAGAACTCTCCTCCGGCTTACCCAGTACACCAAGAAAGCGCCGGAACGAGGTCACTTCTGACTTAACTCCTTTTTATCCTTTGGCGGGTCTCACTTGTCAACCACTCAATTCTTCTGACTCGAATTATCAAGAAACTTCACCTTCCTTCGGCGACTCACTCCAGTCCAACATGCTAGCTTTTAAGACCACTCCAGGGTAATAATAACTTACTTATCATGTATTCATTTCAATTCTTTATATTTGTACTGATATTTTAATCTTATGCAGCGGAAAAGCAAAGCCCAGCAAGAAGGTGAAGAAAAGCAAGCCGGCTGAAGAGCCATCTTTTAAAGAACCGGAACTCCAGACGACCGCACCTGAGGCCTCTGTTCCTGAGTCGCCACTTGAACCGGCGCATGATATGCCAACGTAAAATACTGACCCACCTGTTGATCAAGCCGCCGATGGCTCTGAAAATCTTGAAGTCTCTAGCCCGGCCAAGACATACGACCCAAAAGATGTTGATGTTGAAATTACCAAGACTGGCTACACTAAGACGGGGAGACCTACTGTGCTAGCCAAGTGTTCTGCCAAAGAAGAGCACTTGGAACATCGTAAGGTCAGATTTGACGTTGCTGATTATACTCACATGAGCATTGGGGAAGTTTTTTCTGGATATCTCAGCCAAGTGCACAGCAGCCATGACCTTGAAGTTGATATGGTGAAGCAAATGCACCAGACATTTGAGGTATAAATTATTTCCCTTCACTGAATTATCCTTACTATGCCAGCCCCCAAGTCTATTGCTTATGATGAATATGCTGTAGACTTAGAACAGACGTGTAAGCTTTAGTAATATCCTTTGGTCAAACCCTGTAAAAATCCAGCTTATTCCGTAGTCCCCAAGGGCCGGGTTAATCAATATGAATGAGCCGGTCCTTCACATGCTTGTGCAGAATATAATTCTTGTGTAGATTTAACAGCAATATGCATTAGCCCCCAAGTGCCAAGTACCCTTGCTTGCAAAGTGCTTGGGACTTACTCTCATGAACCGCCACTTAGAGAAAAACGTCGTTAGACATTAGCCCCCAAGTGCCAAGTGTTGTTGCTTTGCAAAAGGCTTGGGACTTGATATTGTATGCGAATATGCATGATTTTTGACCCGGTACTTATGCAGGTCACCACTACTCAACTTCAATCAGAACTGCATGATTTGAAGAACCGTCTGGATGCTCAGGAGATTGAAACCCAAAAGGCCAATTCCAAATTTGAATTCAGTGTGGCTGAGCAAGAAAAGTTGAAATCTGAATTTGATGTTGAGAAGAAGGCCTGGGCTGAAGAAAAAATTGCCTTAACCCAGCGAGCCGAAACATCAGAAAAGGCTCTTGAAGAGGTGACCACTGAATTATCCGGCTTAAAACACCATGTATCGCAGATGGTCTCAACAATCTTTGGTAAGTCGCCCTACAAGTGTCAAATATTGAATCTTTCTAATGATCATATGAATTATGATTAACTCACCTGATATTGCTATGCAGGCCCCAGGAGCTCCAACCTTAACCAGGACATGCTGGTGAAGCTGAAGGCGGTTTACACGCTCGTGGAACAACTTTACACTAGATCTCAGCGTGCCTTGGCCACAGTTGCCCTGTCAAACGAAGTCCCCAAACTCTTGGTGGATGTGCTAAAGCGGCTTTCTGTGCTACCCCAGTGGTTCAATGAGTTAACGCGATCATCTGCGAGAGCCGGAGCCGTGGCTGCTTTAAGCCGGGCCAAGGCGTGGCTCCCGGAACTAGACCCGGCCGACATCGCCATCGTTTGAACAGGAGGACTTCACCGCTTGTGTGAAGGAAATACGCCCCGTGGCCACCCTGATTGCTGATACGTCTCCAACGTATCTATAATTTTTGATTGCTCCATGCTATATTATCTACTGTTTTGGGCAATATTGGGCTTTATTTTCCACTTTTATATTATTTTTGGGACTAACCTATTAACCGGAGGCCCAGCTCAGATTTGCTGTTTTATGCCTATTTCAGTGTTTCGAAGAAAAGGAATATCAAACGAAGTCGAAACGGAACGAAATCAATTGGAGAAGTTATTTTTGGAAGGAAAGCAACCCAGGGAACTTGGAGTGCACGTCAGGGAAGACACGGGCTGCCCACGAGGGTGGGGGGCGCGCCCACCCCCCTAGGGCGCGCCCCCTGCCTCATGGGGCCCCCATGGCTCCTCCGACGTACTTCCTGCACCCATATATATCATCGTACCCTAAAACTTCCAGAACACACAATAGATCGGGAGTTCCACCGCCAGAAGCCTCCGTAGCCACCGAAAACCAATCTAGACCCGTTCCGGCACCCTGGCGGAGGGGGCAATCCTTCTCCGGTGGCCATCTTCATCATCCCGGTGCTCTCCATGACGAGGAGGGAGTAGTTCTCCCTCGGGGCTGAGGGTATGTACCAGTAGCTATGTGCTTGATCTCTCTCTCTCTCTCTCTCTCTCGTGTTCTTGATTTGGCACGATCTTGATGTATCGCGAGCTTTGCTATTATAGTTGGATCCTATGTTTCTCCTCCCCCTCTTCTCTCTTGTAATGAATTGAGTTCCCCCTTTGAAGTAATCTTATCGGATTGAGTCTTTAAAGATTTGAGAACACTTGATGTATGTCTTGCCGTGCGTATCTGTGGTGACAAAGGGATATGTGACGCCCGGATAATTAAGCTACAGTAAACCTCTGTTAATGATGCCACGTCGCCACGGTTACTATTGCTAATCTCGCGTTAGTTCGAAACCGATTCAAATTCAAATTCAAAATCAAGTCAAATGGTAAAAGTTTTCAAATATTAAAACTAAAATATTTGGGTTGTGCCAAATAATGCATAGGTATTTATGGTGGAGAAACCGCATTTTTATAAAATGCCTAAATGCTCTAAAATAATTAAAACAACCGCAACAACAATTATATAAATGCCTTTGGTATTTTATAAATTGCTAAACTATTTTAATTCGGGGTAGAACTTTTTATGACAGTGGGTTATTCTGGAATATTATTTTGGGGGCTATTATCATATTTTACTAAACTAAAATTAATGTGTAACTAAAAGAAAACAGAAACAAAAAAACAAAAGAAAGACCCCCCCCTTTTCCCTGTTCCCGTGGCCCTCGGCCCAACCGAGCCAACCCACGCAGCTGTGGGGATAAGACCAAGCCCCCCCGTCTCTCTGCCTCGTCAGCACCCCCCAGATCTTTTCCTTCCCCCCGCTCGTTTTCCTCTTGCTCGCGCGCTCGCTCCTCCCCGTACGCTGTCGTCGCCGTGCACTCCGAGATCCCGCGGCCACCGTCGTTTCCTCGACTGCAGCTCGTGTCCACGAGTGCTGCCTTGCTCACCTCCCTCGAGCTGGCGCCCCGCATCGCCTCAGGGAGCATCGCATCGACCTCGTCGTCTCCGTCAACACCCGCGGCCACCGGAACCTTGCCGTCGACCCCCTCGACTCCGGCACCCCTGGCTCCCCGAGCACCTTATTTGAATCCGGCTGTGAGCCTCCCCTTCAAACCTCCCTGCTTCCCCTTCGTTTAGTCGCCGTAGCCGCCGCCCGTTTCCTCCCGTGACCGCGCCTGGAGCACTGCTCCCGTGCACGTTCGCGCACCACCCGTGTCTGCATCCACCTGCGCGTGCGTGCCTGACGCTGGCCGCCATGTCCACACCCCGCGTCTGTCCCGTCCGCATCTGGCCGCGCCATGCCCTCCCCGCCTGCGCCTGAAGCCGCGTCGTTGGTCGCCCCATCGCCCCTAGCTGCTTCCCATGCCCGGAGCTTGCTCCTTGCACGCGCTGCTGGCGTCGTGGCCGTGCTCACCCCCCCTGCACCCACTGTCGTCGCTCCCGCCGGCCCTGCATCCCACCTCCGCCCGCCCCCCCCCTCGCCCCCAGCCTCGCCCCACCGCTTGCGGCGGCGTCCGCCTCCGGCCGACGGTGCCCACCCGGGCCGCCACTGCCCCACCGCTGCTATTGGCTCAAGCGGAGGCCGCCAGCGCCCCCCTCTGCCACTTCCCCCATCCGTCGTGGCCTCTGGCCACCGGAGTTAACCCGTCGGCCTAATTGGCCATTAAGGCCCTAACCCACCTACTAACCCCCCACTAACTTACAGGCCCCACGTGTTTAATTAAAATAAATAACCATGTCAGTTTAGTCTCTGGGTATGACATGTGGGACCCCCCCTGTTAACTAAATCTTTTACTAAAAGCTATTAACTAGCAGTCCATGACAGGTGGGCCCCGACGCCCCTTTAACTGGTCAACGTGGACCAGTCAACTGCTGACTGTGCACTACCGGGTGCACTGCACCGGGTGCATCTAACAATTTTCCTTTTAAATTCTAAAATTCCAGAATATTTAGAAAATGTTTAAAAATACTTTAAAAATTAATATTAAAAATGATCCGTAACTCAGATGGAAAAAATTTATACATGAAAGTTGTTCAGAACGACGAGACGAATCCGGATACGCAGCCCGTTCGTCCGCCACCCATCCCTAGCATAGCGAACACGTAACTTTCACTCCTCCGGCTCCTCTGCCCGAAAACGCGAAACACTGGGGATACTTTCCCGGATGTTTCCCCCCTTCACCGGTACCACCTCGTACCGCGTTAGGGCACACCTAGCATCACGCTTTGCCATGTCATGCACCTTCATGCATTTGTTTGCATTGTATTTATTGTTTCTCCCCCTCTTCTCTCGCTAGACACCGAGACCGACGCTGCTGCTACCCAGTACGACTAGGGTGTTGACGACCCCTCTCTCTTGCCAGAGCAACCAGGCAAGCCCCCCCTTTGATCACCAGATATCGCCTACTCTCTTTCTACTGGTTGCATTAGAGTAGTGTAGCATGTTACCGCTTTCCGTTAATCCTATTCTGCTGCATAGCCTCTCATTGTTGCTACAATTGTTGATACCTTTACCTGCTATCCTAATGCTTAGTATAGGATGCTAGTGTTCCATTAGTGGCCCTACACTCTTGTTCGTCTACCATGCTATACTACTAGGCCGTGATCACTTCGGGAGGTGATCTTGGGCATATGCTACATACTTTATACTGTTACATTACATATGATACTCTTCGGATGTGGGGGCTGAAGGGGCAGGTGGGTCCATCCCGGTAGAGGTGGGCCTGGGTTCCCGACGGCCCCCGACTGTTGCTTTGTGGCGGAGCGACAGGGCAGGTTGAGGCCACCTAGGAGAGAGGTGGGCCTGGCCCTGGTCGGTCTCCGTGGTTATTTCAAAATAACACGCTTAACGAGATCTTAGTGTTTGATCTGAGTCTGGCTACTGGCCTATATGCACTAACCATCTACGCGGGGACAGTTATGGGCACTCGACGTCGTGGTATCAGCCGAAGCCTTCATGACGTCAGCGACTGAGCGGCGCGCGCCAGGTTGGACCTCGTAACGCAACTTCCTTTGTAATGGAGGTTGCTAGGTCTGCTCTCCGGCCGCGTTCGCAACGTGCAGGTGTGCAAAGGGCGATGGACCCAGACCCCTGCGCCATAGGATTTAGACCGGCATGCTGACCTCTCTGTTGTGCCTAGGTAGGGCTGCGACGTGTTGATCTTCCGAGGCCGGGCATGACCCAGGAAAGTGTGTCCGGCCAAATGGGATCGAGCGTGTTGGGTTATGTGGTGCACCCCTGCAGGGAAGTTAATCTATTCGAATAGCCGTGATCTTCGGTAACAGGACGACTTGGAGTTGTACCTTGACCTTATGACAACTAGAACCAGATACTTAATAAAACACACCCTTCTAAGTGCCAGATACAACCGGTGATCGCTCTCTCACAGGGCGACGAGGGGAGGATCATCGGTTAGGATTATGCTATGCGATGTTACTTGGTGAACTTACCATCTACTCTCTTCTCCTGCTGCAAGATGGAGGTTACCAGAAGCTTAGTCTTCGAAAGGACTAGCTATCCCCCTCTTATTCCGGCATTCTGAAGTTCTGTCCACATATGATACCCTTATTCCATTTGATACCAATGCATACATATGTAGTGTAGCTCCTTGCTTGCGAGTTCTTTGGATGAGTACTCACGGTTGCTTTGCTCCCTCTTTTCCCCCTTTCTATACCCGATTGCTGCGACCAGACAATGGAGCCCAGGAGCCAGACGCCACCGTCGACGACGGCTACTACTACTCGGGAGGTGCCTACTACTATGTCCAGCCTACTGACGACGACCAGGAGTAGTTTAGGAGGATCCCAGGCAGGAGGCCTGCGCCTCTTTCGATCTGTATCCCAGTTTGTGCTAGCCTTCTTAAGGCAAACTTGTTTAACTTATGTCTGTACTCAAATATTGTTGCTTCCGCTGACTCGTCTATGCTCGAGCTCTTGAATTCGAGCCCTCGAGGCCCCTGGCTTGTAATATGATGCTTGCATGACTTATTTTATTTGTAGAGTTGTGTTGTGATATCTTCCCGTGAGTCCCTGATCTTGATCGTACACGTTTGCGTGTATGATTAGTGTACGATTGAATCGGGGGCGTCACAGGATACCATGTGATTCACTTGATGTATGTTTTGGTGATCAACTTGCGGGTTCCGCCCATGAACCTATGCATAGGGGTTGGCACACGTTTTCGTCGTGATTCTCCGGTAGAACTCTGGGGCACTCTTTGAGGTCCTTTGTGTTGGTTGAATAGATGAATCTGAGATTGTGTGATGCATATCGTATAATCATACCCACGGATACTTGAGGTGACATTGGAGTATCTAGGTGACATTAGGGTTTTGGTTGACTTGTGTCTTAAGGTGTTATTCTAGTACAAACTCTAGGGCTGTTTGTGACACTTATAGGAATAGCCCAACGGATTGATTGGAAAGAATAACTTTGAGGTGGTTTCGTACCCTACAATAATCTCTTCGTTCGTTCTCCGCTATTAGTGACTTTGGAGTGACTCTTTGTTGCATGTTGAGGGATAGTTATGTGATCCAATTATGTTATCTTTGTTGAGGGAACTTACACTAGCGAAAGTATGAACCCTAGGCCTTGTTTCAACGCATTGCAATACCATTTATGCTCACTTTTATCATTCGTTACCTTGTTGTTTTTATATTTTCAGATTACAAAAACTATTATCTACTATCCATATACCACTTGTATCACCATCTCTTCGCCGAACTAGTGCACCTATACAATTTACCATTGTATTGGGTGTGTTGGGGACACAAGAGACTCTTTGTTATTTGGTTGCAGCGTTGCTTGAGAGAGACCATCTTCATCCTACGCCTCCTATGGATTGATAAACCTTAGGTCATCCACTTGAGGGAAATTTGCTACTGTCCTACAAACCTCTGCACTTGGAGGCCGAACAACGTCTACAAGAAGAAGGTTGTGTAGCAGGCATCAAGCTCTTTTCTGGCGCCGTTGCCGGGGAGGTGAGTGCTTGAAGGTATATCTTTAGATCTTGCAATCGAGTCTTTTAGTTTCTTGTTGTATCACTAGTTCAGTTTATAAAAGAAAACTATAAAAAAAATGGAATTGAGTTTGTCTCATACGCTTCACCTTTTTAATATCTTCCGTGACTATGATGGAAAGGATAATTGTGCTCAAGTGCTAGAAGAAGAAATCTATAAAATGTTTGGCACTAAATATTTGAATGATGAGCATGATTGCAATGTTGTTAGTATGAATTCCTTGAATATCCATGATGCTAATGATATGCAAAGCCACAAGCTTGGGGAAGCTATGTTTGATGAACATGATATTTTTTATCCCCCAAGTTTTGATGAGAAAATTTATTATGATGGAAGCATGCCTCCTATCTATGATGATTATTGTGATGACACGTATGCTTTAAATAATAATAATAACAATGAACCTTGTCATCTTGATCTTAATTTTCAATCACATGATAGTTACTTTGTTGAGTTTGCTCCCACTACTATTCATGAGAAAATTTTTGCCTATGTGGAGAGTAGTAAATTTTCTATGCTTGTAGATCATGAAAAGAATGCTTTAGGTGCTGGTTATATTGTTGAATTAATTCATGATTCTACTGAAAATTATTATGAGGGAGGAACATATGCTTGTAGGAACTGCAATAATATCAAGTTTCCTCTCTATGTGCTTAAAGTTTTGAAGTTTTGCTTGCATTACCCTCCTATGCTAGTTGATTATTGTTCTCATAAGTTGTTTGATCACAAAATCTCTATGCATCGGGAGTGGGTTAGAATTAAATGTGATAGTCATATTCTTCATGGTTCTCTCTTTATATTTCAATTCTTATCTTTTATGTGAGCATCATTGTCATTATCATGCCTAGCTAGGGGCGTTAAACGATAGCGCTTGTTGGGAGGCAACCCAATTTTATTTTAGTTCCTTGCTTTTTGTTCCTGTTTATTAATAAATAATTCATATAGCATCTGTTAAGATTGAGTTTTTATGTTTTAAATTAGTGTTTGTGCCAAGTAAAACCGTTGGGAAGACTTGGGAAAAGTCTTGTTGATCTTGCTGTAAAAAACAGAAACTTTAGCGCTCACGAGAATTGCTGCCATTTTTATTTGGAGAGTGATATTTAGTTAATTCTTTTTGCAGATGATTAATAGATAAATTCCTCAGGTCCATCAATTTATTTGAGAATTTTATGAGTTCCAGAAGTATACGTTTGATCCAGATTACTACAGACTGTTATGTTTTTGACAGATTCTGTTTTTGATGTGTTGTTTGCTTATTTTGATGAATCTATGAGTAGTATCGGAGGGTATGAACCATATAGAAGTTGGAATACAGTA
Source organism: Triticum urartu (assembly GCF_003073215.2). NCBI lineage: Eukaryota > Viridiplantae > Streptophyta > Magnoliopsida > Poales > Poaceae > Triticum > Triticum urartu. The sequence continues at coordinate 481,487,487 of NC_053024.1, forward strand.
TATATTACACCAAAGTAAATAAATAATGAGTTCATTACAGTACCTTATGATGGTCATTTGCTTTCTTATACTAACGGAGCTTACGAGTTTTCTGTTAAGTTTTGTGTTGTGAAGTTTTCAAGTTTTGGGTAAGGATTTGATGGACTATGGAATAAGGAGTGGCAAGAGCCTAAGCTTGGGGATTCCCGAGGCACCCCAAGGTAATATTATAGGATAGCTAAGAGCCTAAGCTTGGGGATGCCCCGGAAGGCATCCCCTCTTTCGTCTACGTTCATCGATAACTTTACTTGGAGCTATATTTTTATTCGCCGCTTGATATGTGTTTTGCTTGGAGCGTCAATTTATTTTGTTAGGATCGGCTTGCTGTTATTTAGAACAATGTTTTGCATCTTTTATTCCAATAAAAGTGGCATTGATAGTCTTTACTATGCCTATGTTACAAGTCTTCATGTTGCTGTTTGAAAACAGAAAGTTTACCGCTGTTGCAATAATTCCCTAGAAAATTCAGAATGTGATAAAATGTTGAAACCTTTTGCATATTAAGCTCTGATAAATTTACTACAGTGTGAATTTTCTTTCATAATTTTTGGATCTAGGGAAGTATGGATGTTGCAGCATTCTTTACAGACTAACCTGTTTAGGCAGATTGCTGTTATGTTTGCATTGTTTGCATATGTTTACTTCTTTAATGATTCTATTTGATGATAGGACTATTAAATATGCAGAGGAATTTAGTATGCAATGTTGAATAATAATTTTATTGATTTGCTACAGTAAAGTATGATAAGATTTTTGCAATGGTTTATACTAACTTATCTCACGAGTCCTTGTTGAGTTTTGTGTGGATGAAGCTTTTGAGATTTAGGGAGACCGTGATATGAGAGGAATTAAGGAGACACAAAAGCTCAAGCTTGGGGATGCCCAAGGCATCCCAAGATAATATTTCAAGAAGTCTCAAGCATCTAAGTTTGGGGATGCCCCGGTTGGCATCCCACCTTTCTTCTTCAACAATTATCAGTTAGTTTCGGTTGATCCTAAGTTTTTGCTTCTTCACATGATGTTTGCCATTCTTAGAATGTCATTCTATTTTGCTTTGCTTGCTGTTTGAATAGAATACCAAGATCTGAAATTATTAAATGTTAGAGTCTTCACCTAGTTGCATAATTATTTGACTACTCATTGATCTTCACTTATATCTTTCGGAATAGTTTGTCATTTGCTCTAGTGCTTCACTTATATCTTTTAGAGCATGGTGGTAGTTTTATTTTGAAGAAATAGATGAACTCTCATGCTTCACTTATATCATTCTGAGAGTCTTAAATAGCATGGTAATTTGCTTAAAATCCTAATATGCTAGGTATTCAGGAATAATAAAACTTCCTTATGAGTGTGTTGAATACTATGAGAAGTTTGATACTTGATAATTGTTTTGAGATATGGAGATGGTGATATTAGAGTCATGCTAGTTGAGTAGTTATGAATTTGGGAGATACTTGTGTTGAAGTTTGTGATTCACGTAGCATGCACGTATGGTGAACCGTTATGTGATGAAGTCGGAGCATAATTTATTTATTGATTGCCTTCCTTATGAGTGGCGGTCGGGGATGAGCGATGGTCTTTTCCTACCAATCTATCCCCCTAGGAGCATGCGCGTAATACTTTGCTTTGATAACTTGTAGATTTTTGCAATAAGTATATGAGTGCTTTATGACTAATGTTGAGTCCATGGATTATACGCACTCTCACCCTTCCACCTTTGCTAACCTCTCTAGTACCGCGCACCTTTCGCCGGTACCATAAACCCACCATATACCTTCCTCAAAACAGCCACCATACCTACCTATTATGGCATTTCCATAGCCATTCCGAGATATATTGTCATGCAACTTTCCACCATTCTGTTCATCATGACACATTCATCATTGTCATATTGCTTAGCATGATCATGTAGTTGACATAGTATTTGTGGCAAAGCCACTGTTCATGATTCTTTCATACTTGTCACTCTTGATTCATTGCATATCCCGGTACACCGCCGGACGCATTCATATAGAGTCATACTTTGTTCTAGTATCGAGTTGTATCATTGAGTTGCAAATAAATAGAAGTGTGATGATCATCATTCAATAGAGCATTGTCCCAAAAAAAGAGAGAAAGGCCATAAAAAAAGGAAAGGCCAAATAAAAAATAAAGGCCAAAAAAGGGGGGACAATGCTACTATCCTTTTACCACACTTGTGCTTCAAAGTAGCACCATGATCTTCATGATAGAGAGTCTCCTATGTTGTCACTTTCATATACTAGTGGGAATCTTTCATTGTAGAACTTGGCTTGTATATTCCAATGATGGGCTTCCTCAAAATGCCCTAGGTCTTCGTGAGCAGGTGAGTTGGATGCACACCCACTAGTTTCTTTTGTTGAGTGTTCATATCCCTATAGCTCTAGTGCATCCATTGCATGACAATCCCTACTCACTCACATTGATATCTATTGATGGGCATCTCCATAGCCCGTTGATACGCCTAGTCGATGTGAGTCTATCTTCTCCCTTTTTGTCCTCTCTACAACCACCATTCTATTCCACCTATAGTGCTATGTCCATGGCTCACGCTCATGTATTGCGTGAAGATTGAAAAAGTTTGAGAACATCAAAAGTATGAAACAATTGCTTGGCTTGTCATCGGGGTTGTGCATGATTTTAAATATTTTGTGTGGTGAAGATAGAGCATAGCCAGACTATATGATTTTGTAGGGATAAATTTCTTTGGCCATGTTATTTTGAGAAGACATAATTGCTTGGTTAGTATGCTTGAAGTATTATTATTTTTATGTCAACATGAACTTTTGTCTTGAATCTTTCATATCTGAATATTCATATCACAAGTAAGAAGAATTACATTGAAATTATGCCAACTAGCATTCCACATCAAAAATTATCTTTTTATCATTTACCTACTCGAGGACGAGCAAGAATTAAGCTTGGGGATGCTTGATACGTCTCCAACGTATCTATAATTTTTGATTGCTCCATGCTATATTATCTACTGTTTTGGGCAATATTGGGCTTTATTTTCCAATTTTATATTATTTTTGGGACTAACCTATTAAACGGAGGCCCAGCCCAGATTTGTTGTTTTATACCTATTTCAGTGTTTCGAAGAAAAGGAATATCAAACGAAGTCGAAATGGAACGAAATCAACTGGAGAAGTTATTTTTGGAAGGAAAGCAACCCAGGGAACTTGCAGTGCACGTCAGGGGAGAAACGGGCTGCCCACGAGGGTGGGAGGCGCGCCCACCCCCCTAGGGGGCGCCCCCTGCCTCGTGGGGCCCCCGTGGCTCCTCCGACATACTTCCTGCACCCATATATATCGTCATACCCTAAAACTTCCAGAACACACAATAGATCGGGAGTTCCGCCGCCAGAAGCCTCCGTAGCCACCGAAAACCAATCTAGACCCGTTCCGGCACCCTGGCGGAGGGGGCAATCCTTCTCCGGTGGCCATCTTCATCATCCCGGTGCTCTCCATGACGAGGAGGGAGTAGTTCTCCCTCGGGGCTGAGGGTATGTACCAGTAGCTATGTGTTTGATCTCTCTCTCTCTCGTGTTCTTGATTTGGCACGATCTTGATGTATCGCGAGCTTTTCTATTATAGTTGGATCCTATGTTTCTCCCCCCTCTTCTTTCTTGTAATGAATTGAGTTTCCCCTTTGAAGTAATCTTATCGGATTGAGTCTTTAATGATTTGAGAACACTTGATGTATGTCTTGTCGTGCGTATCTGTGGTGAAAATGGGATACCACGTGGTTCACTTGATGTATGTTTTGGTGATCAACTTGCGGGTTCCGCCCATGAACCTATGCATAGGGGTTGGCACACGTTTTCGTCGTGATTCTCCGGTAGAACTTTGGGGCACTCTTTGAGGTCCTTTGTGTTGGTTGAATAGATGAATCTGAGATTGTGTGATGCATATCGTATAATCATACCCACGGATACTTGAGGTGACATTGGAGTATCTAGGTGACATTAGGGTTTTGGTTGATTTGTGTCTCAAGGTGTTATTCTAGTACGAACTCTAGGGCTGTTTGTGGCACTTATAGGAATAGCCCAATGGATTGATTGGAAAGAATAACTTTGAGGTGGTTTCGTACCCTACCATAATCTATTCGTTCGTTCTCCGCTATTAGTGACTTTGGAGTGACTCTTTGTTCCATGTTGAGGGATAGTTATGTAATCCAATTATGTTATCATTGTTGAGGGAACTTACACTAGCAAAAGTATGAACCCTAGGCCTTGTTTCAACGCATTCCAATACCGTTTACGCTCACTTTTAGCATTCATTACCTTGCTATTTTTATATTTTCAGATTACAAAAACTATTATCTACTATCCATATACCACTTGTATCACCATCTCTTCGCCGAACTAGTGCACCTATACAATTTACCATTGTATTGGGTGTGTTGGGGACACAAGAGACTCTTTGTTATTTGGTTGCAGGGTTGCTTGAGAGAGACCATCTTCATCCTACGCCTCCTACGGATTGATAAAACTTAGGTCATCCACTTGAGGGAAATTTGCTACTGTCCTACAAACCTCTGCACTTGGAGGCCCAACAACGTCTACAAGAAGAAGGTTGTGTAGTAGACATCAATTGCTGATGACACGGATCTCACCAAGTACCAGTCGGGTTACGACGCGGAAAATCGAAGGATTCCAACATCGCATTATAAAGTGACCAGCCTGATCCCTCCAATCCGTAAGCATACCTTCGTCCCTGAAGTTGACCCGGCCGGACTATTTGATGATGAAGCTGAATTTGAAGCTTTGAATGGCATTGACTGGTCATCATCAACCTTCCAGGACAGGGAATAGGACGGAGGAGCGGAAAGGGTTGGTCCGGAAGCTTCAGGCCAACAAGAAAATTGACCTACCGGGCGGCTCATATTAGTACCTTGCTGGAAAATGTTTTAATCATTTGGACTCGGCGAGTCATGTAATAGGGTAGAAATGACTTTGCTTTGTCATGCCATCGTGCATGTTTTGATTCTCAACACTGTTAAACCGCCGCTTTATGCTCTCCCTGTTTAAACTTACCATCTATTTTTGTTATGCATAAGAAAGTCTTTGAACTATTGTTTACACAGAAATAGATCACAAGAACCCTTGGCGGCTTACCGCAAGGCGGGTCATAATATCTTATGTACAACCATTAATATTGAAAGAAGAGACACAAATAAGCCTGTTTACGAATTATAGCTTTGAAATACAACTATAATATCATACCTGTGATTTTGAATTTGTACTGCCTATTCATGTGGCCTGAACAGTAAAGGTGATAACCCAATCCTTTAGAAGCCAACACTTCCACCTATATGATGATCGTCATACGCTGGCGACTTATCTTCCAAAACCAAGCCGGGTTAAATTTAAACCATACTTATACTTAGATCTGGACAAAAAAGCCTCAAGCCAAAAACAAAGATTGTTTCCAAAAAACTTAAGCAAGATAGAAAGACATATTTGAGGCTTCTGATTCAAATACGATCAGTAAACCGGACCAAAGGGGTTAAGCTAGGATTCGAATACGATCATGTAGCCCCCAGTGGCTTTGGCGTTGCGCCGATCAAGAGGGTACCGATAGCTATGTTCTCTTTGGTTCGAATACCACCTATGTTTGAACAGGAAGCGCCCAAATGATCTTAAGAGTTTTTTAACGACTCTGATTCGAATACGATCAAAGTCGGACCCAAAAGGGGTTAAGCTATGATTCGAATACGATCAATAAGCCCCCTAGTGAGTTTGGCATTGTGCCGATCAAGAGGGTACCGACAGCTATGTTCTCTTTGGTTCGAATACGACCTATGTTTGAACATGAAGCCCCCTAGTGATCATGAGTTTTAACGGCTAGATTCGAACACGATCATAAGCCAGACCAAAGGGTTGAAGCTGGATTCGAATATGATCACCCCCAATTGGCCATTTGAATTTATGAAGATAAAGATATATGAGCATTGAAGATGAAAAGGACAGAGGTCCTGTTTTATTACTTATCATAATATATACATCGTCAAAATATGTACATCATGAGAGCCGGTGGCTCAAGTATAGTAAGGCCAAAGATGAGCGATATTCCACGGCCGGCGGGTCTCTTCCTCCGACTTACGTGAGTCTTTGTGCTCTCGAACATCGATGAGGTAGTATGACCCGTTGTGTAAGTTTTTACTAACCACAAAGGACCCTTCCCATGGTGGGGATAACTTGTGTGCATCAGTTTGATCCTGGATGAGCCGGAGCACCAAGTCACCTTCTTGAAAGGTTCTGCACTTAACCCGGCGGCTATGATAACGGCGCAGGTCCTGTTGGTAAATCGCCGAACGTGCTGCTGCCAAGTCACGCTTCTCATCTAACAGGTCAAGTGCATCCTGAGGGGCTTGTTCATTATCAGCTTCAACGTAAGCCGCCACGCGAGGCGAGTCATGACGGATGTCACTAGGTAGAACCGTCTCTGCTCCGTAAACCATGAAGAAAGGCGTATAACCCGTAGACCTGTTAGGGGTAGTATTGATGCTCCATATCACAGAGGGTAATTCCTCCACCCACAACCCGGCGTCCGTTGTAAAGGAAACATAAGCCGGGGCTTGATTCCTTTCAAGATTTCCCGATTGGCTCTTTCAGCTTGACCATTGGATTGGGGGTGAGCTATTGATGAAACATCGAGCCGGATATGCTCACGTTGACAGAACTCTTCCATGGCGCCCTTGGACGGATTAGTACCATTGTCAGTTATAATGCTGTGTGGAAATCCAAATCGAAAAATCACCTTTTTCATGAATTGAACCGCCGTGGCTGCATCACACTTACTGACCGGCTCTGCCTCAACCCACTTTGTGAATTTATCAACTGCCACCAGAAGGTGTGTCTTTTTATCTTTGGACCTTTTGAAAGGCCCAACCATGTCAAGCCCCCAGACTGCAAACGACCAAGTAATTGGAACCATCCTCAATTCTTGAGCCAGCATGTGAGCCTGTCATGAGAATTTCTGGCAACCATCACATTTACTGACTAGATCCTCCACATCAGCGTGAGCCGTCAGCCAATAAAAACCATGACGGAAAGCTTTGGCCACAAGAGACTTTGAACCGGCATGATGGCCGCAATCTCCTTCATGGATCTCACGAAGAATTTCTTGACCTTCCTCAGGAGAGACACAACATTGAAACGCCCCAGTGACGCTGCGGTGATGCAACTCACCATTGGCAATTGTCATTGACTTAGACCGTCGGATTATCTGTCTAGCCAAAGTTTCATCCTCAGGCAACTCGCCCCGGGTCATGTAAGCCAAATATGGCACTGTCCAATCTGGGATGACGGGCCACCAATTGTGCTTCCAGGTCTGGAACGTCCAAGTCTTCCTCTATGGGCAACTTGATAGAAGGGTTATGCAGAATATCTAAGAAAGTATTAGGTGGCACCGGCTTATGCTGAGACCCCAGCCGACTTAAAGCATCAGCTGCCTCATTCTTTCTGTGATCAATGTGCTCCACTTGGTAACCCTTGAAGTGTCCAGCAATGGCATCAACTTCACGGCGATAAGCCGCCATGAGAGGATCCTTGGAATCCCACTTGCCTGATACTTGTTGAGCCACCAAATATGAGTCGCCAAAGCACCTTACCCGGCTTAAGCTCATCTCCTTAGCAATCCGAAGACCATGGAGCAAGGCCTCGTACTCAACTGCATTATTAGTATAGGGAAACATCAACCGTAGCACATAACAAAATTTGTCACCTCGAGGGGAAGCTAAAACAACTCCAGCCCCCGAGCCCTCTAATTGCCTGGACCCATCAAAATGAATAGTCCAATATGAGTTATACGGCTTCTCTTCAGGCATCTGCAGCTCTGTCCAATCGTTGATGAAGTCCACCAATGCTTGAGACTTGATAGCGGTGCGTGGCACATACTTCAAACCACGAGGCCCAAGTTCAATGGCCCACTTGGCGACTCGTCCTGTGGCTTCTCTATTTTGAATGATATCTCCTAAAAGGGCAGAACTAACCATAGTGATGGGATGACCCTGGAAGTATTACTTAAGCTTCCGGCTTGCCATGAACACCCCATAGACGAGCTTCTGCCAGTGTGGATATCTTTGCTTGGACTCAATAAGCACCTCACTGACGTAGTAAACCAGCCGTTGAACCGGATATTCCTTGCCGGCCTCTTTGCGCTCTACCACAATGGACACACTGACAGCACGTGTGTTAGCAGCCACATATAATAATAATGGCTCCTTATCAATGGGAGCAGCAAGGACTGGCGGCTCAGTGAGCTGTCTTTTCAAATATTCAAAGGCAGTGTTAGCAGCATCACTCCAGACAAAGTCGTCGGTCTTCTTCATCATCAGATATAGCAGTATGGCCTTCTCACCTAACCGGCTTATGAACCGGCTTAAAGCGGCAATTCAACCCGCCAAACATTGAACATCATTGATACACGCCGGCTTAGCCAAAGAAGTGATCGCCTTGATCTTCTCCGGGTTAGCCTCGATGCCTCTGTTAGAAACCAGAAAACCCAAAAGCTTGCCCGCTGGCACTCCAAAAACACACTTGGCCGGGTTAAGCATCATCTTGTAGACCCGGAGGTTATCAAAGGTTTCCTTCAAATCATCTATCAAGGTCTCCTTCTCTCTGGACTTCACCATAATGTCGTCCACATAAGCATGAACATTGCGCCCAATCTAACTGTGTAGACAGTTCTGCACACATCGCTGATAAGTCGCCTGGGCACTCTTAAGCCCAAAAGGCATAGACACATAGCAGAAGACTCCAAACGGAGTAATAAAAGCCGTCTTCTCCTGGTCCTTAACTGCCATCTTGATCTGATGATAACCAGAATAAGCATCCAAAAATCTCAAACGCTCACAACCCGCCGTAGCATCAATGATTTGATCAATACGAGGGAGAGCGAAAGGATCAGCCGGACAAGCCTTGTTTAAGTCCGTGTAATCCACCCACATACGCCAGGTGCCGTTCTTTTTAAGCACAAGCACCGGGTTAGCCAACCACTATGGATGAAAAACTTCAATAATGAACCCGGCCGCCAAGAGCCGGGCCACTTCCTCACCAATGGCCTTATGCCTCTCCTCATTAAACCACCGAAGAAACTTCTTGACCGGCTTAAACTTTGGATCAATATTGAGAGTGTGCTCAGCGAGTTCTCTCGGTACACCTGGCATGTCAAAAGGTTTCCATGCAAAGATGTCCTTGTTCTCACGGACGAACTCGATGAGCGTGCTTTCCTATTTGGGAACCATATTGGCACTGATACTGAACTGCTTAAATGAGTCGCCTGGAACAAAATCGACAAGCTTGGTATCATCAGCTGATTTAAACTTCAGCACCGGCTCATGTTCTGTGGTTGGCTTCTTTAAAGACGCCATGTCCACCGGGTCAACATTGTCCTTATAGAACTTCAACTCTTCTGTGGCACACATAGATTCAGCGTAAGCAGCATCACCTTCCTCACATTCCAAGGCTATCTTCCGACTCCCGTGCACTGTGATGGTGCCCTTATAATCCGGCATCTTGAGCTGCAAATAAACATAACACGGCCGCGCCATGAACTTCGCATAAGCCGGCCGTCCAAATAGGGCATGATATGGGCTCTTGATTTTGACCACTTCAAAAGTTCACTTCTCAGCCCTAGAATCATGCTCATCTCTAAAGGCTACTTCTAGTTCAATCTTACCCACTGGGTATGCTGATTTACCAGGCACCACTCCATGGCAAACAGTGTTGGACGTCTTAAGATTCTTATCAGTCAACCCCATACGACGGTAAGTCTCATAATAGAGGATGTTGATGCTACTGCCTCCGTCCATGAGCACCTTAGTGAATTTATATCCACCAACCTGAGGTGCCACCACCAAGGCCAAGTGACCCGGATTGTCAATCCGGGGAGGGTGATCTTCCGTACTCCATAGAATAGGCTGCTCCGACCATCTCAAATAACGAGGAACTGCCAGCTCAACAGCGTTCACAGCCCTTTTATGAAGTTTCAGGTCTTGTTTGCACAAACTGGTGGTGAACACATGATACTTTCCACAATTCAGCTGCTTTGGATTGCTCTGATAACCAGATTGCTGCTGCTGCTGACCTCCCTGGCCAGATTGCTGATTATAACCACCTTGATTTCCTTGAGAGCCATGAAAGCCGGAATTTGAACCGCCGCCTAGGCCATGAAAACCGCCGCCACCTGAGCCGCCGCCTGGCCCATGGTTGACGTCGAACATGTTAGAGTTCTTGAAAGCCTTCGTGATCATACAGTCCTTCCATAGGTGAGTGGCCGGTTTCTGCTAAGTATCGTGCCTAGGACATGGCTCATTGAGCAACTGCTCAAGAGTGGGACCTGACCCGCCGGACCGAGGAGGCGGTCTCCCCTTATGTCGTTGATTGTTGCCCTGTGCATTGGTGTTAGCCACAAACTCCGGGCTACCATCAGCCTTATGTTTATTGCCTCCTTGATTCGCCGGGTTATGTTGATGACCCTTGGCATTGCTGTTCTTCTTTCCCTTCCCTGTCTTATCATCATCAGACTCGGGATCCTTGGTACTATCAGAGTCGGCGTACTTGACCAGAGCCGCCATTAGCTAGCCCATGCCGTTACAATCGCGCTTGAGCCACCCCAGCTTCTGTTTCAGAGGCGTAAAACAACAATTCTTCTCCAACATTAAGACTGCAGAGCCGGCATCCATCTTATCAGATGAATGTATTATGGCCTTGACCCGGCGCACCCAATGGGTCCTGGACTCACCTTCTTCTTGCTTGCAATTAGTCAAATCCACAATTGATATGGGCTGCTTGCATGTGTCTTTGAAGTTCTGAATAAACTGGGCCTTTAACTCTGCCCATGAACCAATGGAATTAGGTGGCAGCCCCTTCAACCAAGTGCGGGCCATTCCATCCAACATCATGGTGAAGTACTTAGCAATTGCCGCGTCACTGACCTCCAGTAGTTCCATGGCCATCTCATAGCTTTCAGTCCATGCCCCGAGCTGCAAGTCGGCTGTGTAATTAGGCACCTTTCGAGGCCCCTTGAAATCCTTGGGCAAACGCTCATTACGTAGAGCCGGTACCAAACAAGGGACACCTCCGGTCCTTGTGGTCACACCTGCCTCAATAGAAGTCGTCGAATAAACCGGAAAGGACTGGTAAGCTGCCTGCTGAGCCGCCTGCTCAGCCGCTTGCTGAGCCGCCTGCTCAGCCTCTTGGCATATCCTGTCCTGATCGACCAAGTTAGGAGCTCCATCACGCGTCGTGTTATGCCCGCACGGCTGGTCACGGCACCGGGCGTTGCTTGAAACGGCTGCTGAATCTATATGTCTGCTATAACTCGGGCTCCGGCTTGGGCGAGGGGTCGAATGAATCCTGTCTCGACTATAAGAATACGCCTCCTGCTGCGCCAGAGCCGTCTGAAGAAGTTCTCTAACCCTTCGTGTTTCAATTGCCGTCGGAGAGTCGCCCTCCACCAGGAGAGCCGCCAATCGCGCTGACGCAGTGATCAGGTTCTCCAAAGGGTTAGAAAAATGACCCGGTGGTGTTGGTACATAATGAGGTGGTGCAGTATTCATGCGAGGAGGCTCCATCACCCGGGGCTGAACCGGCGTCCTAGTCCCGGGCGTTGTAACCCGATTTACCTCCAGTGGGTTACTAGGGCCGACACCAGGTGTGCAGAAGAGGTTTCGAGGATCATAAGCCGGAGGCAGACGTGATTGAGCCTTCTGGTGCCTTCTCCTCATGACCTTATTTGATGCGTTCAGATTCATCGTATGTTGGAAAGCCTCTGATTGAATCTGTTGAGCTCGAGCATCCAAAGCCGCCTGCTCTGCAGCCATCCTGACGTCCTCTGCTGCTAGGTTTTCCTTGGCTTGTGCTACCTCCTCACGTAACCGTGCCACTTCTGCATCATGTTGAGCCTGATCCACCGGATTAACCACGGCGGTTAACAGGGCTGTCATCCTATCCATGAGATCCATCAGCACCTGAGCCGGCGGGCACGCAGGGCCTCCTGTCCCGGCTCCTGCTGACCTGGAGGTTATCGCTGCCGCAGCCGTAGAGTTTTGACCGGCTTGCGTGCCAGCCATGAAGATCCCCACTCTGCTTGGCGGCTCAAAGGGGTCCGGAATATTGCTGCCATCGGAACAGCCCCTAAGCCCACCGTCTTGTAACTGATACAATGAATCTGTCTCACCTGTGGACGACTCACCATCAGGGTAGATGGCCGTCTCACCGCCAGACACAGATCCTTCAGAAAATTCCCCTCCATGGATGCATCCCACAAAGGCACGCTTCATGGCGGGCTGAGCCCGGGCAGGTCTCGCACGCTGAGCCGTCTTGATGATGTCGGTGCAGATGCCCGGCTCAGGGCCTGGCTCGCCGATCTGGCCGATGAGGACATGGATTCCGCCGAAGGGGACCCGGTACCCGTACTCAATTGAGCCGGCGTCGGGGCCCCAGCCTGCGTCATCGATGTAGAGCTTGCCACGACGACTCTTGGTCATCCGGCCGACAGCGTATCCCTTGAGCCCTTCAAAGCTGCCCTTCAAGAAATCAAATCCACTGTGCGCTGGCCCCATGGTGGGCGCCATCGTGGAATTGTCATGGCAGATGTCCTAGTGAAAGGACTTAAGCATGGAGCCATCGCAACTAGGAAGCTTAAAGGGGTTAATACGGGACAAAGGAAACGCGGGTTTATACTGGTTTGGCCCCTTGCGGTGAAGGTAAAGGCCTAATCCAGTTTGAGGTGGTATTGCTTATGTTTCGATTACTAGGGAGCGAATCCTCTTGACCTAGCTTTCAATCTGTTGTTACTTGTCCTTGAACCACCACCGGGTCGTCCGTTTATATACAGAGGTTGATGCCCCGCGTCTTACAGAGTCTCGGCCGGCTTATAAACAGTGTCCGGCTCAGTCTCTAACTACCCCTGCCTTACAATACAAGTTACGTACATATGGCGGTTTATCTCTACGGGCCAAGAGTCGCCTTTGGGCCTTGGGACCTTGGCTGAACCGCCATCTTCCAGAGCTGTCTTGGGCTTCATGAATCATCTTAGGTATAACCCGGCCCCTACTGGGCGGGTCATACCTAATAGTTATATCCTCAACACCCCCTGAACTTTGTAATCCGGAGGATGTCTCATACCAATTTCATTGACATGATCATGACATTGTGAATAATCTGTAGGATTTTCAAAGTATGTTGGTTGCATATTGTTTCCTCACTTTCTATAATTCGTGAGGATAAGTAATTTTTGAGCAATGTACTTTACGATATTGCTCTTCATATAACCTGTAGTTTTTGAGTAACACAAGTGGTAGCGTATTGATAAATCAAGTTATGTGATTCTGCTGAATCTCAACCACATGATTATGAGTGTGGCTAATCATTCTGCTAAGCCATGCATATTTCTCAATGCTTTTAGAAAAGCAATTATGTCAGAATGATAACTGGAAATAGCCATTAAAGCTCGTTTAGATGACTTCCATATGAACGCTATTCCAGCAAATTCAGTCATTGATATGGCATTATTGGGATCGAAGAAAGAGCCAATATCATTATATCATATCATGGCCATATATTGTATTTCCTGATGAAAATATCCAAGATTTATTGTGAGCTTGGTATATAAGCTGATATTTCTTATATCGACCCTATACCTTTTGTTGGGGGTTGCACTCTGAACAAAGATAGCAAATATAGTGTCAGGCCTGATGTAATTTGCAATTATATGAGTGCTTTGACATTAGTGAGATATAGAACTTTAGGTCCTCATATCACTTCATTAACACCCCTAGGCATGAATGGATTTGTACCCTATCAGGGGTAGTATGACCATATTACATGCCTTTTATTGATATGATATATCCACATTGAACTTCTCGTATATGTTTTGGATATATGTAGACTGATATATGTATTCTTGAGAGAATGCTCAAGTTGTAAGCTGCTAAATTTGGTTGAATCCAAATTTTCCGTCTTGAGATGATTTCATGTATTTTTAGGTCCTTTAGAGACATTGATGATGAAATCATCATTATACACTGAGGTGATGTAAGGAAATAAAATTTCTACTTTCTTTATTAAAACACATAAACAATCATGATTATTCGAGTAATACTTTTGAAGAAGGAACTCATTTAGTAGGTAGTACCCTATGATTTTTGACTATTTCAAGTCATAGAGTGACTTATGAAGTTTTACACAAAACTTGTTGCGATTTGCTTGGATTTTGAAGTATAAGCCCTTCAGGGACTTCAATAGAGATTTCAAAATAAGTGACTCATATGAGTATGTAGCCACTTCATCCATCAACTGCATGGATAACATTATTATTTTTATTACCAATGATATTTAGTATCGAAACATAATTCCACTTATACCAAGAGAGTATGTTACATAATTTATGTCGGGTCTCTACGTGAACCCTTTTGCTACAAGCCCCGCTTTCTCACCACCTCGTTGACTTTGTCTATGAATGAGAAGTTTTTAGTATTCCATATGGAAGATACTTATGAGGAGTAGGTATTACTGTAGTAAATACCACTCATTTGTTGAGCGAGTGATATTCTTCATTACTTTCTTCCTTTTATGTGAACCAATATGAGTGCAAGAGGCACTCTACCATGGATTTTGGTTCTGGGCCCAAAAGGTTTTAGCAATTTGAGAACAAATATATGTTGACAAATGTAGTCTTTAATTTATATGATTCTGATGGAATCATTCAAGTTTATGGATAAAATATTTATTCCTTTTTAACTCCTTGGGATTTCCTACAACAAATGGAGTCAAGGTGTTTCGATGTCCCGGCACCAAAACATTTGTGCACATTTATGCCAGGCTTTGGATTATGAGCATCCAGTGAGGTATCATTGACCGGAGATGTGTCTCGGTCATGTCTACATAGTTCTCGAACCCGTAGGGTCCGCACGCTTAACGTTCGATGACGATTTATATTATGAGTTATGTGATTTGATGTACCGAAGGTTGTTTGGAGTCCCGGATGAGATCGGGGACATGACTAGGAGTCTCGAAATGTTCGAGAGGTAAAGATCGATATATTGGAAGGCTATATTCGGACATCGGAAAGGTTCCGAGTGATTCGGGTATTTTTCGGAGTACCGGAGAGTTACGGGAATTCGCCGGGAGAAGTATTGGGCCTTATTGGGCCATACGGGAATATAGGAGGCAAGCCAAAGGGAAGGAGCCCCCCCATGGGTCCGAATTGGACTAGGGGAAAGGGGGCGGCGCCTGAGGGAGTCCTGGATTAGGGGGTCCTCGGACTGCCGGACTATATATTTTGGCCAGACTGTTGGACTATGAAGATACAAGATTGAAGTCTTTGTCCCGTGTTCGGGTGGGACTCTCCTTTGCGTGGAAGGCAAGCTTGGCGATTCGGATATGTAGATATCCTCCCTTGTAACCGACTCTGTGTAACCCTAGCCCCCTCCCGTGTCTATATAAACCAGAGGGTTTAGTCCGTAGGACAACAACAATCATAATCATAGGCTAGCTTCTAGGGTTTAGCCTCTACGGTCTCGTGGTAGATCAACTCTTGTAATACTCATATCATCAAGATCAATCAAGCAGGAAGTAGGGTATTACCTCCATCGAGAGGGCCCGAACCTGGGTAAACATTGTGTACCCTGCCTCCTGTTACCATCCGCCTTAGACGCACAGTTCGGGACCCCCTACCCGAGATCCGCCGGTTTTGACACCGACATTGGTGCTTTCATTGAGAGTTCCACTGTGTCGTCACCATAAGGCTTGCTGGCTCCTTCGGTCATCGACAACGATGCGATCCAGGGTGAGGTTTTTCTCCCCGGACAGATCTTCGTATTCGGCGGCTTCGTACTGCGGGCCAACTCGCTTGGCCATCTGGAGCAGATCCAGAGCTATGCCCCTGGCCGTCAGATCAGGTTTGGAAACTTAAACTATAATGCTGACATCCACAAAGACTTGATCTTCGACGGATTTGAACTAGTGTTAGGTGCGCCGCATAGTCACGACGAGCATGACTTAGCTCTGTCGCCGGACAGTGTTCGGGAGATCACACCTGTGGCAACTCCGGCCCTTGATCCGGAGTAGATCGCGCCGTCCGAGGACGGGTGGATGGACCCCGCCATAGAGGCCGCACACTCAGCGGCGATAGAGCCGAATACTGACTTCACCTCCTACGAGATTTGTGTTGCCGGATCCTCGGATTCGTCCCCGGCCATGGGCTCCGAACCGCCTGCGTCTGTGCCTATCGAATCTGATTGGGCACCGATCATGGAGTTTATCTCCGCGGATATCTTTCAGCACTCGCCCTTGGGCGACTTGCTAAATTCATTGAGGTCTCTCTCCTTGTCAGGAGACCCTTGGCCGAACTATGTCTGGCTTGAGTGGGAAGAGGACGACGAAGAAATTCATTCCCCACCCACCACCCACTTAATAGCCACTGTCGACGACTTAACCGACATGCTTGATTTCGGCTCCGAAGACATCGGCGGTATGGACGACGATGCAGGAGAAGAACAGGAACCACCGCCCACAGGGCGCTGGACAGCCACCTCATCATATGATATATATACATGGTGGACACCCCCAAAGAAAGCGATGTCAACAAGGAAACGGAGGATAATCCCCTCGAGAAGCAATCTAAGCATCGGCGTCATCGGCGCCGCTCTAAGCCCCGCCATAGCAAAAGCAGCGATACCGGCACAAGAGTCAATAACGCTGCAGACAGTGCCGAAGATGAAGACAATCCCCTCCATCCAGGCTTTGAGCGGGAGGATGGGCAAGCTAGCCCTAAGGAACAGGCGGCAGACGGAGAATCAGAGGATGACAATTACATGCCCCTCTCCGTTGACGAGGTGAGCCTTGGCGACGAAGAATTTATCGTGCCTGAGGATCCCGTCGAGCAGGAGTGCTTCAGGCGCCGACTTATAGCCACAGCCAAAAGCCTGAAGAAAAGCAACAGTAGCTTCAAGCTGATCAAGATCTGCTAGCGGATAGATGGACCGAGGTGCTGACAGCCGAGGAATACGAACTCGAGCGCCCAACCAAAAGTTACCCAAAACGCAGGTCGCTACCCCAACTCGAGGAGGAAGCATTAAAGCCTACGCTCCCAGCGTATGATGCGGCTGACCGACCACCTCGTAGCCGAGACAAAGCGGCATATCAGGCCGAAGTCCAGCCCTCACCCCATCGCCAGTTAAACAAAAATACCAAGGCCCGGGGTAACACGCAGGACCTACGAGAAGTATTGGAAAACAAATCAGGACATAAAAGATCGATCTACGGATCACGGGGGCGCGCCCCAACGTGTGACGACGACCGTCACGCCGGATATACTAAAAGCAAATCCGGCCGGGCCGAATACAACAGACAATACTCGTATGAACTGCATCGTGATATAGCCCGGCACAGAGGCGCCGCACACCCCCTATGCTTCACTGATGAAGTAATGGATCATGAATTCCCAGAAGGGTTTAAACCCGTGAACATTGAATCATACGACGGCACTACAGACCCCGCGGTATGGATAGAGGATTTCTTCCTCCACATTCACATAGCCCGCGGGGATGATCTACACGCCATCAAGTATCTCCCGCTAAAACTCAAGGGGCTGACTCGGCATTGGCTGAATAGCTTGCCGGCAAACTCCATCAGAAGTTGGGAGAACCTGGTAGACGCATTCCTGGACAACTTCCAGGGCACTTATGTGCGACCACCGGATGCTGACGATTTAAGTCACATAACACAACAACCCAGAGAGTCAGCCAGGAAATTCTAGACTCAGTTCCTAACTAAAAAGAACCAAATTGTCGACTGTCCGGATGCCGAAGCCCTAGCGGCCTTTAAACAATCTCGGCCAAGAAAAGCCAAAATCCATGGCAGCCCTCACGACACTCATGACCCGCTTTTGCGCGGGCGAAGATAGCTGGTTGGCCCGTAGCAACAACACAACAAGCAACCCTGGCACATCATAAGCCAAAGATAGCAACGGCAAACCCCGACGCAACAAACACAAGTGCCGCAAAAATGGTGAAAACACCAAAGATACGGCAGTCAATGCCGGATTTAGTGGCTCTAAGTCCAGTCAGCGGAATGGGCCACTCAAAAATGACAATTCGGGTCCGTCCAGTCTAGACCGCATACTCGACCGCCCATGCCAAATTCATGGCACCCCAGGAACACCGGCCAATCATACCAACAGAGAATGCTGGGTCTTCAAACAAGCCGGCAGGTCAGGTGCCAAAAACAAAGATAAGGGGGTCTCAAAGCAACGATGGCGACGAGGAGCCCAGATCACCGAGTACAGGAGGGCAAAAGAAATTTCCCCACAGATCCAAACGGTGAACGTGGTAAACGGCACCTACACTCCCAACCCGGACCGGACGCATGCCCTTAGGGATGTCGACTTAACGGAACCACTCGTCCCACAATATAAACTAGGGCCGATCACCTTCAACCGCACGGATCGTCCAGTTAACACCAATCAGCGCAATCCAGTCGCATTAGTCCTCGACCCAATAATTGACGGGTTCCACCTCACACGAGTCCTTATGGACGGAGGTAGCAGTCTAAACCTGCTTTACCAGGACACGGTGTGCAAGATGGGCATCGATCATTCGGTGATCAAGCCCACTATAACCACCTTCAGAGGTATTATACCAGGTGTGGACGCCAGCTGTACAGGCTCCATCGCCCTTGAGGTAGTCTTCGGATCACCAGACAATTACCATGCCGAAGAGTTAATCTTCGATATCGTCCCCTTTCGCAGTGATTATCAGGCACTGCTCGGACGAACCGCGTTCGCTTGATTCAATGCGGTGCCACATTATGCCTACCGTAAGCTCAAGATGCCTGGTCCGCGCGGCGTCATCACGGTTAATGGAAAGGCCGAACTTTCCCTCGGCACCAAGGAGTATACCGCTGCTTTAACAGTAGAAGCTACAAATGGCACCTTCCAACCGAACCTCGAGTCGACGGCCCGACTTCTGGACACCGAAGGACTTCGAACTACTTCACGGCAGGATAGCCCGGCTCGTCCAGAGCTCAATTAAACACTCCGGCGAAAGCCAAGACAGGCCACACACCGCAGCTCAACTGCTCTGGGGCACACAAGCATTTCTTACATTTTGTTTGTAGGTTCAACTTTGCGCAGACCAGGACTGGTGATATGGAAGCAGCTCGAACGCGCAAGGGAATCCTTAGATATTCCCCGCGATGACCATCCGTGTAATGCCCTCGATGCGGCTATATCTCCCGCGTGCCGATGCACGACTTAGAGGCATAACCACATTGAAAGCAATGTCGCAAGTGAGGTAATCTTCACACAACCCATGTAATACATAAGGGAAAGAGATACATAGTTGGCTTACAATCGCCACTTCACACAATTACATGAATAAAGCATTACATCAACCAGATACAATCAAGGTCCGACTACGGAACCAAAATAAAAGAAGAACCCCAAATGCGACACGGTCCCCGATCGACCCCAACTGGGCTCCACTACTGATCAACTAGAACGAAACGACACAAAGGACAAGATCTTCATCGAGCTCCTTGTAAGTGCATCTAGTGCCACCCCTAGTTGGTTTTGGAGTATTGACGACAAACCTAGTTGAGGGACTAATGTGTTTGTGAGAATTGTAGGATAACACAGGTAGAAGTCCCTCATTGATTCGGTTTTCCTACCAGAGATGACCCCTAAAAATGTATGAAGACATTGAAGTCAAAGGTGGTATATGAAGATACTCACATTGAAGACTATGACAAGAGAATACACCACATGAAGCCTATGGAGCTCGAAGACTTAGATCTTTCATAGTTCTCTTTCTTCTGTGTTGAGTCATAGGAACCACCGTACTGTTAAGTGGGGTCCAAGAGAACCAGTCAGAATGACTGAAGTGATGCTTAAACAAAACCTATGTCTTCGAGTGAGGACTTTGAGAGCGAATCTTGTCCAGAGTCGGGCAAGTCAGCTTTGCTTGAAGCCCAAGTAAAGTTGTCGTGTGAGTTTGAAATCTGACCGTTGGAACAGTGGGTTATGAGCCCACCATGTGGGCTAAAAGTAGAAAGGGCGGTGATATTTTGCACAGTCATGATAACAAGGCATGTCAGAGGATATCCTATCAATTATGTCGGCAAAGTCGGTACCAAGGGTGAGGGATGAAGAGAACCATCTTCCTTCTTGTTGAACGAGGCGGACCAATAGGCAAAGTTCTCATCCATCGGTGGTTAGGAGAATGCCATCAACAAAAGCAACAGGGTCTTACTGACAGAGTTGTACATCGAGGTGTTTACATAAGCAGTAAATTATTACTGCTTAGATCATATAGATCACAAGAAAGATTAAACAAAACAATGGAAAGGAAAATGTGTTTAAACACATATTTCAGGGGTATATCCTTCCCAAGGACAAGCAGAGCATGATATCCATGACAGGATATAATGTAGAAAACCCTTTAGGTAAGGGGAGAGAAATTTCATGACATTACCCAAACGATGGTGTTTGAATAATTGATAAAGAAAATTTAGCATTGTGCTTCAAATGTTCTTATTGAAAATCGGAGTACCACCGACATGCTTCAAGATAGTGTAAGTGCATCTAGTGCCACCCCTAGTTGGTTTTGGAGTATTGACGACAAACCTAGTTGAGGGACTAATGTGTTTGTGAGAACTGCAGGATAACACAGGTAGAAGTCCCTCATTGATTCGGTTTTCCTACCAGAGATGACCCCTAAAAATGTATGAAGACACTGAAGTCAAAGGTGGTATATGAAGATACTCACATTGAATACTATGACAAGAGAAGACACCACATGAAGCCTATGGAGCTCAAAGACTTAGATCTTTCGTAGTTCTCTTTCTTCTGTGTTGAGTCATAGGAACCACCGTACTGTTAAGTGGGGTCCAAGAGAACCAGTCAGAATGACTGAAGTGATGCTTAAACAAAACCTATGTCTTCGAGTGAGGACTTTGAGAGTGAATCTTGTCCAGAGTCGGGCAAGTCAGCTTTGCTTGAAGCCCAAGTAAAGTTGTCGTGTGAGTTTGAAATCTGACCGTTGGAACACGTGTCAGTTCCTTAGTGACCCAGGGTCATTTCAGACAAATCAGGTCGGGTTGCCAAGTGGCTATAAATAGCCCACCCCCTACAACCATAAACAGTTGGCTGCTCAGATTCAGAGTACGGTTTTTGTCGTTTGAGAGCAACCCACCTCGAAGCCTTTGAGAGAGAATTCCTTGCGAGGATAAATCCCTAACCACCCAGAGCCAAAGAGAATTAGGCATCACTTAAGTCTTCTTGTCTGTGTGATCTGAAGACTTATTACACTTGAGGACTGTGCATCCTCCAGCCGGTTAGGCGTCGCGTTCTGAGCATCCAAGAGACATTGTGGATTGCAAGTGAACGAAGTCTGTGAAGGTTTGGGAGTCTACCTTGAAGACTTACCAGAGTGATTGGGCGAGGTCTGTGTGACCTTAGCTCAAAGGGAACACGGTGAGGACTGGGTGTCCTAAGCTGCGTGTTCAGGACTGGGTGTCCGGGACTGTGTGTCCTAAGGTTTAAATACCTAGCCGCCCTAACCAGACGTACAGTTGTCACAGCAACTGGAACTAGTCCAACAAATCATTGTCTTCAGCGAGACACTGGTTTCATCTTCCCTTCCCTTTACTTACTATTACTCCTTGTGAAGTCATTGTATGTTCGCACTATCTTTTGTCTTCACTGAGTGACTGCGTGTTCTGTGTGGCTTCACAATATCTTCCTACCTGATCCTTACTACATTGCTGCTATTAGTCATTGTGCTTTCACTCTATTGAATACTTGACTATGGCTTGCCTAGTGTAGTCTACCTTCCGCTGCAGGGTAATAGGTTTATTCCTATCGTTTGTCTTCATAACTTCCATGTTTTGAAGACTCTCATAAAAATCGCCTATTCACCCCCCCTCTAGTCGATATAACGCACTTTCAATTGGTATCAGAGCAAGGTGCTCCCTTGTTCTGTGTGATTCGGTTTAACCACCTGGAGTTTTAGCTATGTCGACTGCAGGGATAATTAAAGTCCGCGCTGCATGCCCCGTCTTCGATGGAACTGAATATCCCTACTGGAAGAATAAGATGCGCATGCATCTTGAAGCCAGTGACGTCGACCTATGGTATGTCGTCAAGAACAACGTTCCCAAGGCTGGAGAAGGTGTCACTGCTGCTGATGTCAAGAAGTTCGTTCAACTGGACTCTACTGCCAAGAATATCATCTGTGGTCATCTGACCAAAGGACAGTATGGCCGTGTGAGTGCTTTGGAAACATCTAAGCTGGTCTGGGACTGGCTCTCCAAGGTCAATGAAGGCGTCTCAACCCAGAGAGATCAGAGAATCAGTGTCCTTCGCAACCTCTTCAACCGCTTCAAGAGAAATGACAATGAGAATGTCCAGCTCACATTTGACCGACTCACTGACATCACAAATGAGCTTCAAGCCCTCAGCGCTACTAAGATCACCAAACATGAAGTCGTCAAGACACTACTGAGATCACTTGATAGTTCGTTTGACACCCTAGCCCTGATGATTCAAGAACGTCCTGATTTCAAGACACTCGATCCGTCTGACATACTTGAGAGGCTCAACACACATGAGTTTCAGCTTTCTGAGAAAAGAGATATCTACGGTCCAAACTATGCGCGAACTCGTGCCTTGAAGGCAAAAGCTGTCTCCTCATCTGAAGAAGAATCTGACAGCAGTTCGGATGATCCTGAAGACATTGGAAGGGAACTTGCTATGCTTGTGAAGAAGTTCCAAAAATTCACCAAGAAGAAAGGTTTCAGAAAGTCTTCCCGATCAAGCTCAAGGAATGATGAAGCTTCTGCTCACGACTACAAGAAGAAAACATGTCATAAGTGCAAGAAACCTGGCCACTTCATCTCTGAGTGTCCACAGTGGGACAATGAGAACAAAAAGAAGAAGAAGAGCAAGGAATATGACTCTGACGACAAGAAGAAGAAGAAATACTCAAAGTCTTTTTCCAAGTCTTCCTCAAAGTCTTCATCACACAAGAAGAGCTCATCTGGCAAGGCACGTGCGTTTGTTGGCAAGGAAATGGATTCAGAGGAGGAGTCCACTTCTGAGGAGGCGGAGGTGGAGTCTGAGGAGGAGTCCGATTCAGGCGTCGCAAGTCTGGCTACAGCATACGTTGCCAAGTCCATCCTCAACACTGAAGACAATGACTTCATCACTGACACCGATGCAAATGACAAGGACTACTCCGCTTCTACCTACTGCTTCATGGCACGCGGTGCCAAGGTAAACACACGCACTACTCACTATCAAACATCTAGTGACGATGACTCTGATTGTGGTTGAAAACCCAGCTACAAAACACTTGCTAAAATTGCAACTGAACAACAGAAAGCTATGGAACATATTCAAAAACTGTTAGACAGAAGCGATGATCTGTTAGGTGCTGAAATGACTCGATCTGAATCCTTAATTGAGGACATAAAAAATCTTCACGTTAAGTATGAGGAACTTGAAAGTCGTCATGAAACTCTCTCAACAACTCATGAAAAGCTTTCCTATGATTATCTTCAAAGGAAGCAAGATCTTGAGAAATTGAGAGCGGCTCATGAAGATCTTCAAAAGGAAAACAAGTCACTTCGCGCTGAATAGATCAGCACCGCTCAGGAAGGATTTGAACCACCATGTCTTAAATGCATTGACCGTGATAATGCTACTACCGTTGCTGAATGTTCTACTGCTGCTACTGTTGCAATATCTTCAACTGTTGATGTGGGAACTAACCCCTCTGCTGAGGATTCCACTGCTATTGCTGATGAGAATGCTAGGTTGAAGACATTGCTTGAAACAGGGATGTACAAAAGTCTTAAAGGGCATCAGACACTATGTGATGTCCTCAAAAAGCAGATTTTGAACCGAAACCCGAGGAAAGAGGGTGTTGGGTTCGTAAGGAAAATGAATGCTGATGGCTCTTACTGGAAACCTGAGCAGTACCCCAAAACCACATGGGTTGCTGCAAAGGAATTTTCAACAGATCCATCCACTCTATCTGGGTTCACTTGTGCTAACCCCATTGTCATTGATGAATCCTTTGATGCAAACTATAAACTGTTTAAGAATCAGAATGGTGAAGTGTTTGCCAGGTACATTGGTACTAACTGCAGGAATGGACCGCCTATGAAGAAGATCTGGGTTCCGAAAAGGTGTCTGGAGAATCTTCCTATGAATGTCATCATGACACCTCATGTGAAGAAGACAAACCTCAGACCAAAGGCTTCATACGGTCCAAAGGCTTCATACAGACAGAGGACTCACCTGAGTCGCACTAACGCAAATGTTTTGCAGGGAAACCATACTCAGGCATATGAATATGAGAGCGGTTCATCAAACCGCCATGTTCATAAGACCAAGAACTATTCTTCTTATTCTTATGAGTACTATTGTCCGCCTGCAAGACTGTTTGCTAGGGCTCCAAAGCCAAAGTTCTCAGATGATGCACTTAGACTTATTGCTTCTAAGCCACCCTTGAAGATGTGGGTGGCTAAGAAAGCTTAACTCTCTTTTGCAGGGAAAAGGTCTCCAGCAGAAAACCAAAATCGTCTGACGCTATTGCTGGGGACCTTAAACATCTTGTAGGGCGCAAGATCAAATGCCCGAATGGTCTTACTATGTACTTCATTCCTGAATCGCTTGCTACTCTCCCTATTAGTCCTAATCTGGATCTAAGCTTTCATAACCCACTGGTTCGTCAAATGTTTTTGCTTCACAATGCTCTTCGTGAAGCCTATCCCCCTAACTGCACTGTAGGGTACGACACCAGCGTCTTCAGAATGGATTATTGATAGTGGGTGTACAAATCACATGACTGGCAAAAAAAGCCTTCTTATGGACTCAACCTTACGTCCATCCGACAAGAGCCACATCACATTTGCTGACACTGGTAAAAGTAAGGTATTGGGTCTAGGTAGAGTTGCAATCTCAAGGGATCAACACATGGATAAAGTCATGCTTGTTGAATCACTTGGCTTCAACTTAATGTCTGTCTCAATGCTTTGCGATTTAAACATGATCGTAATATTTGGAAAATATCGTTGCCTTGTTCTAATGGAATCTGACAAGTCTCTAGTATTTGGAGGGTATCGAAAAGATGATTTGTACGTGGTAGATTTCTCAACAGGACCACAGCTTGCCATATGTCTTCTAGCAAAAGCTTCAGAATGCTGGCTCTGGCATCGGAGGCTTGGGCATGCTGGCATGAGGAACCTCCACACCCAGGCAAAGAAGAAGCATGTCATAGGCATCGAGGGCGTCAAGTTCAAGAAAGATCACTTATGCGGTGCCTGTGAGGCAGGAAAGATGACGAGGGCCAAACATCCCTCGAAGACAATCATGACCACTACTCGACCCTTCGAACTGCTTCACATGGATCTTTTCGGTCCCACTCATTACTCAACTCTTACTACTACTTCTTGTCTCTATGGCTTTGTCATTGTTGATGATTATTCTAGATATACTTGGGTGCACATAATCCTTTACAAGACTGAAGTGCAGGATGTCTTCAGACGCTTCGCCAATCGAGCAATGAACAACTATGGCGCCAAGATAAAGCATATCAGAAGTGACAATGGCACTGAATTCAAGAACACTGGCCTTGATACATATCTTGATACCTTGGGCATCACACATGAATTCTCAGCCCCGTACACGCCATAGTAGAATGGGGTCGTCGAACGCAAGAACAGAACACTCATTGAGATGGCCAGAACGATGCTAGATGAATACAAGACTCCAAGAAAATTCTGGCCTGAAGCCATTGATACTGCATGCCATACAATCAATCGTGTTTATCTTCACAAGCTTCTGAACAAGACATCTTATGAGCTCCTTACTGGCAAGAAGCCAAATGTCAGTTACTTCAGAGTATTTGCCGCCAGGTGCTGGATCAAGGACCCACATCACACCTCTAAGTTTGCACCAAAAGCACATGAGGGTTTTATTCTTGGATATGGAAAGGATTCACACTCCTACAGAGTCTTCAATCTCTTTCATTACAAAGTGGTTGAAACAGTGGATGTGCGGTTCGATGAGACCAACGGTTCACAAAGAGAGCAACTGCCAAATGTGCTAGATGAAGTTCCATCCATTGAATCAATCAAGCTAATGGGAACTGGAGAAATTATACCTTCTGAAGCTCATCCTGAAGAAGAACTTATCATCTCAGCACCTGATCAACATGAAGACAATGCTCAGCCTGAAGACATTCCTTCTAACAACGACAATGATCAGCAAGAGCAAAATCTTCGCCCTGTACATCCTCGTGTTGCCAATGAAGTGCAGATTGAAAGAATAATTGATAGCATCAATGCACCTGGTCCACTCACTCGTTCAAGGGCAACTCAGCTAGCAAATTTCTGTGGGCACTTCGCATTCGTCTCAATAACAGAACCCAAGAAAGTTGAAGAAGCCTTCATGGAACCTGAATGGATTCAAGCTATGTAAGACGAGTTTCAACAGTTTGAGCTGAATAATGTATGGGAACTGGTCAAGCGTCCCGATCCTCGGAAGCACAACATAATAGGCACCAAATGGATATACCGCAACAAGCAAGATGAGCATGGTCAAGTTGTCAGAAACAAAGCTCGTCTCGTTGCTCAAGGATATACTCAAGTGGAAGGCATTGACTTCGATGAAACATTTGCTCCTGTGGCTAGACTTGAAGCCATACGCATACTGCTGGCCTATGCAAATCATCACAACATACTTCTTTATCAAATGGATGTGAAGAGCGCCTTCCTCAATGGCAAGATTGAAGAAGAAGTGTATGTTGCACAACCTCCTGGCTTTGAAGATCCAAAACATCCTGACATGGTATACAAGCTCAACAAGGCACTGTATGGCCTCAAACAAGCCCCTCGGGCCTGGTATGACACACTCAAATACTTCCTGAAGAGCAAAGGCTTCATACCTTGTTCTCTCGACCCCACTCTCTTCACGAAGACATATGATGGTGAACTGTTTGTGTGCCAAATATATCTGGATGACATTATCTTCGGCTGCACCAATCAGAAGTACAGTGAAGAGTTTGGATATATGATGCAAGAGCAATATCAAATGTCTATGATGGGAGAGTTGAAGTTCTTTCTCGGTCTTCAAATACGACAGCAACACAACGGCATCTTCATATCTCAAGAGAAGTATCTCAAAGATTGCCTGAAGAAGTTCGGTATGCAAGACTGCAAAGGCTTCACGACGACAGTGCCAGCCAAGCATCATCTGGGTCCTGACGACAATGGTAAAGAGTTCGATCAAAAGGTATACCGCTCCATGATTGGTTCTTTACTTTATCTATGTGCATCTAGGCCAGATATTATGCTTAGTGTTTGCATGTGTGCTCGATTCCAAGCGGCACCAAAGGAGTCGCATCACTTAGCTGTGAAGCGAATTCTTCGATATTTGGCTCACACCCCAACTCTAGGATTATGGTATCCAAAGGGCTCAGAGTTTGATCTGGTTGGATTCTCGGATGCTGATTATGCTGGTGACAAAGTTGATCGCAAGTCTACATCAGGCACATGTCACTTTCTGGGACGATCACTTGTATGTTGGTCTTCAAAGAAGCAGAACTGTGTATCTCTCTCCATTGCTGAATCTGAATACATTGCTGCTGGATCTTGCTGCGCTCAGCTTCTGTGGATGAAGCAAACGCTCAAGGACTATGGCATTCATCTGAAGCAAGTGCCACTCTACTGCGACAACGAAAGCGCCATCAAGATTGCCAACAACCCAGTTCAGCACTCGAAGACAAAGCACATTGAAATTCGTCATCACTTTCTCAGAGATCATGTTGTGAAGGAAGATATTGATATCATACACGTCAACACTGAAGAGCAATTGGCAGATATCTTCACCAAGCCCTTGGATGAGAAGATATTTTGCAAGTTACGGTGTGAGCTAAATATCCTGGAATCCTCAAATGTCCTGTGATCAGGCACACATCCTAACCCTTATGCATATTGATGACTTAGATGTGCAACACACGAAGTAAAGTATATCTTCAATCAATGAAGACATAAATTCTAAGTGTGAATACATTAATGTGGAATTTGACTTCGGAGTGCCACGATAATTGTGCGCCGTGTCTGGGTCTAATACTTCCTATACGGTGGGTAACGCCACCACCAAATGTTCTATTTTGAAGTGTTTCACTCATGGCGTTACCTTGCTATGTCTTCACATTTGGTTTGGCTTCAATCTCAACATGTCTTCATGATTATCTTCACTATGTTGATTATATATATACTAGTGTTCTGTCCTCTACAGCATTCACTTATAGCTATGTCTTCTTGTTGAATCTTTTGAACTAAGTGAATGTGATCGGACCCTAACCTCTCTATGCTATCTATCTCAAACTCTATCTCTCCAAATCATATGCATTCTATTGAAACTGTCGAATGTCTTCTCTGCGTCCTAGTCAGCAGAAGATACAAAGACAAACCTTAAGTCCACTTTCAATGCTCATTCCTCCACATGAAACCCGGAGAAGTAGGAACGACCAATCGACAATCCAGGCGTGCGTGGAACGTGGAACAAACCCCAAAATTCTGCATGATGGCCACGTGTTCCTCAGATGCGAATCGCCAGGGGCACCTGTGTAATAACGCAGTGCCGCCCCGGTACCTATAAATACACACTTCACGGCGGTCATTATCTCTTCTTCCACTCTCGCACGAACCCTAGCGCCACCGCTAGCCCTCGACGACGCCGGCGACGAAGCGCTTCGCTGTCGCAACCTCTCCGACGCCATCTTCACGCTGACCGCGGACATCGTCCTCTCCGCCATCGCCGTAGGTGTCCTCCGTCGCCAAGTTAGGGCACGGAAGATCGAACTGCTCGGCCTCATCTTCCACTCCGTCTAGCAGTTCTTAGTGTGGTAAATAAAACTTCCTTTTTATGGCACCGTTGATCCTATGGCTTTGTCACTTTCTACCACAAGCAGTTTCTATTCACACAAGTTAGATCTCTCTCATACTGCATCTCATAACATGCCTGGTATATTCACTTATGCTTCACAAAGTAGTTAGATTCCTCACTTATACTGATCTCTGGATTCGTACAAATCTGGAACCAACTCCTTATCTATGAGTGAATGTCTTCGCACAATGAGGTCAATGTCTTCTAAACTGATTTATATTCAAAATCTTCTGAGAATGCATATGACCTCTTCCCCTTCCTCGCACCTTAATGCTGTCACGGGTACATGTCCGTGGGAGAATCCCTTGGTTCTCATAGTCTGCATTCATTTGCAGAATTCTTACAGCATCATATAAATTCTCCCGAAGCAAGTTCCTGTTTGTCCAGCAAGTGAAAATCTTTGAAGCCTTTGAACGTGTTGAAGCCTTTCAGTTTAAAGTTCATGGCTTCAGAGAAATCAGCAAGGAAGGGTGGCAGAAAGCGTCATGGAGAAACATCTAGAGATCTGCCAGATGACCTCTCAGAACTGTACAAGACAGATCCTGAAGAGGATTACAATCAGTGCAAGACCCGAATCCAATGGATTCGAAGATATTGGGCAGAACAATGGTTCAAATACCGATTTGTAACCCAGGAATATGCTGAGAAAAATGCCATCAAGAGACCGTGGGGAGACATCCTATACAAGAATCTTCAACCCAGGTCCAGAGATGAAGCCATTGAACAAGGCTCACGCACAGTGAACTCATCAGCATTGGTCGTCCACTGACACCAATAGCACAGGATGCTTCATGGGCGGATCGCCCACAAGAGGAAGAAGACTCTGAGGCCCAGCCAACACAAACTCCACAGGCGTCACCCGTGTTGCGCAGGCTTCGCAGAGGTCCAAGGCCTCAAGTCTCTGCGTCTGAAGCTAAAACTGTTGAAGACATTCCGGCTGCATCAGCCGATGAAGAAGAAGTACCACAAGCTGCTACTCCCCTGTCCCACCAAGAAGCAGTTCTCGAGGAGAACGTGATTGAAAATCTTGTGTCTGCCACCACCAACACCACTGAAGCCACTGACGGTGTCATGGCTGAAGCTAATGTGGATCCCTCACCAACAAAAGCACC
This sequence comes from Triticum urartu, assembly GCF_003073215.2. NCBI lineage: Eukaryota > Viridiplantae > Streptophyta > Magnoliopsida > Poales > Poaceae > Triticum > Triticum urartu. Next base: position 481,517,626 of record NC_053024.1, read on the forward strand.
AGAAGTCAGCGAAGCCACTGATCCCGCCACTTCTGTTCCTGAGTCTGCTGCCGGTCCCCAGTTCGACTATCATGTTGAGCACAGGCCTCAGGTACAGAAGCCAATCCCAAGATTGCCAAGGTTCCCAGGTCCTGCATCAGCACCTAGCTCCTTCAATATCAATGGCTTCAGAGCAGACAACACATTCTTCAACAGCTCCAGGAACCCCTACTCCAGGGAAAGAATATCATCTGATCGGTTCTGGAGTTATCCGCAGCGAAGCTATTACTCATGTGTTCTTTACAACCAAGGTCGCATCTTCCAACACAAGCGCCTTGACATTGAAGCAATAGCTGGTCTGCCCTGTCTGGAAGAAGCTCTGGATTGCTTCAAAGAGGTTGGACTGCTGCCGTTCGTCACTGACCAAGAGCATTGGAATGAAGAGTTGCTGCTCCAATTCTATGCCACACTTCACATCCGCGGGTATAGCAGAGATCCGAAGACTTGGGTCCTAGAGTGGATGACAGGAAACGTTCATCACGAAGCCAATGCCTTTGACATCATTGAGCTCACTGGTTTGCCCACTCCTGGCGATCTCTACGAGCATGGCTGTCAGCTTCATAGTGAAGCTATTGAGAGCATCTTTCAGAAGACTGAACCTAATATGAGTTAGATGCTCAGTATGATGAAGCCATTGCCCCAAGATGTTGCTTATCCCACGGAGTTCTTCGTTGAAGACCTTGAGTATCTGCCAAGAACCATTTATCACATCATAAGGCGAACTCTCTGGCCAATCAAAGGACATTCTCCCCATGCCAAGCTGGAAGGTGCAATGAAGACTTTGGTCTTCTACATTCTTCATGGAAAATGCTTCAATACACAGGATTTCTTCATTTGCCAACTTGCTGCATCTGGCTCTGATCTGTTTGGTTTGAAGTTCTATGCCCCTTGGGTGATGCGGCTAATCAAACTTCACTCCACTATCTCATATCAGCCCTCGGCCTGCAACCATCGGATCTTTTTGCCTGATGTGGATATGTCTATTGAAGCCATCTATCCTGAGCCTGCTAAGGAACCTCTCAGTCTTCAGAATGCAGAGCATCAAAGTTTCACTCAGAACATTGAAGGCGTTGAAGCCGTAACTCGTGTGTATCCTTTGGCTGGCACTACACGTGCACCGCATCCTGCTCTCACTGAAGCCACTGACAGTACAACTACTCCACGACCCAAGAAGCGCACTCGTGTTCTCAACGACCGAGAGCTTCTTGTGGCTCTTCATCAGAAACAGGATAGGCATCATGACTGGCTGAAGCGTCAGATGCAAAGCCTCTTGGTGGATATTAATCGCATTCGCAATCTTGCCACCAAGAATGCTTTTGTTGCCCATGAAACCTCTTGCCGCACATGGAAAGGGCTAACACTGATGTGTTCTGAAGATGATCTTCAAGAGGATGGCTTCACTGAGCGATTCAAGTTTGACTCCACACCTCCTCGAAGGGCAGTGCTGCGACGAACTCCATCCCTTGAAGACTCTGAGTTCTCTTCCTCTGCTGCAAGTGTGAATGCCAGAGTAATCAAGGATGAAGACGATGCTACTTCACCGCCACCTCCTTCAGCATGCTTCGACTCTGCTCCAAGCTCTTCAGCACCGCCAAACACAACCAACGACCCTGCTGCTTCACCTACTCCTCATGGGAACGAGTAGATGCTCTATGTCTTCAAACCTTTTTGGTCCTTACTGACAAAAGGGGGAGAAGCATATGAGGTTGATAGTCTTCAAGCGGGTCCATATGGGCGGGTGCTTTATATTTTTCTTCGTGCTTACAACTCTCGTTTTGCTACATTTGGTTCTTTGAGTTGTAACACTTAAACTCGATGGTCGTCTGCTACTTATTTGCCACCTTGTGTTGCGATGATAAATTCCGCATGTGCGACGATAAATTCCGCACTTAGATCATTCTGCAGACGTCCATTTTCCATTATGCATGTCATTATCTTCATATACTTTCACATGCATAGTGGATTGTCATCATAAGTTGAAGTGGATCTCCACAAGTACAACCTGCCATGTGCATTTGCATTCCAAAAGCAAATTACTTATATGCACATCTTCAGGGGGAGCCCTTGCAACTTATGAAGACAATTCCTTATCCTTTACAATTTCACAGATTATATTCCCCGTTGAAAACTTCAACTAGTTTGTCATTAATCACCAAAAAGGGGGAGATTGTAAGTGCATCTAGTGCCACCCCTAGTTGGTTTTGGAGTATTGACGACAAACCTAGTTGAGGGACTAATGTGTTTGTGAGAATTGCAGGATAACACAGGTAGAAGTCCCTCATTGATTCGGTTTTCCTACTAGAGATGACCCCTAAAAATGTATGAAGACATTGAAGTCAAAGGTGGTATATGAAGATACTCACATTGAAGACTATGACAAGAGAAGACATCACATGAAGCCTATGGAGCTCGAAGACTTAGATCTTTCGTAGTTCTCTTTCTTCTATGTTGAGTCATAGGAACCACCGTACTGTTAAGTCGGGTCCAAGAGAACCAGTTAGAATGACTGAAGTGATGCTTAAACAAAACCTATGTCTTCGAGTGAAGACTTTGAGAGCGAATCTTGTCCAGAGTCGGGCAAGTCAGCTTTGCTTGAAGCCCAAGTAAAGTTGTCGTGTGAGTTTGAAATCTGACCGTTGGAACACGTGTCAGTTCCTTAGTGATCTAGGGTCATTTCAGACAAATCAGGTCAGGTTGCCAAGTGGCTATAAATAGCCCACCCCCTACAACCATAAACGGTTGGCTTCTCAGATTCAGAGTACGGCTTTTGTCGTTTGAGAGCAACCCACCTCGAAGCCTTTGAGAGAGAATTCCTTGTGAGGATAAAGCCCTAACCACCCAGAGCCAAAGAGAATTAGGCATCACTTAAGTCTTCTTGTCTGTGTGATCTGAAGACTTATTACACTTGAGGACTGTGCATCCTCCAGCCGGTTAGGCGTCGCGTTCTGAGCATCCAAGAGACATTGTGGATTGCCGGTGAACGAAGTCTGTGAAGGTTTGGGAGTCTACCTTGAAGACTTACCAGAGTGATTGGGCGAGGTCTGTGTGACCTTAGCTCAAAGGGAACACGGTGAGGACTGGGTGTCCTGAGCTGCGTGTTCAGGACTGGGTGTCCGGGACTGCGTGTCCTAAGGTTTAAATACCTAGCCACCCTAACCAGACGTACAGTTGTCACAGCAACTGGAACTGGTCCAACAAATCATTGTCTTCAGCGAGTCACTGGTTTCATCTTCCCTTCCCTTTACTTATTGTTACTCCTTGTGAAGTCATTGTATGTTCGCACTATCTTTTGTCTTCACTGAGTGACTGCGTGTTCTGTGTGGCTTCACAATATCTTCCTACCTGATCCTTACTACATTGCTGCTATTAGTCATTGTGCTTTCACTCTATTGAATACTTGACTATGGCTTGCCTAGTGTAGTCTACCTTCCGCTGCAGGGTAATAGGTTTATTCCTATTGTTTGTCTTCATAACTTCCATGTTTTGAAGACTCTCATAAAAATCGCCCATTCACCCCCCCTCTAGTCGATATAACGCACTTTCACTCCTCCTGAGCTTGGTTGCATCATCTGCACGGACTCATCGGCACCTGCAAGCTGGTTTTGGAAGTATCTGTGAGTCACGGGGACTCAGCAATCTCGCACCCTCGCGATCAAGACTATTTAAGCTTATGGGTAAGGTAAAGGTATGAGGTGGAGCTGCAGCAAGTGACTAGCATATATGGTGGCTAACAAACGCAAAAGAGAGCGAGAAGAGAAGGCAAAGCACGATCGAGAAACTATGATCAAGAAGTGATCCTAGAACAACCTACGTCAAGCATAACTCCAACACCGTGTTCACTTCCCGGACTCCACCGGAAAGAGACCATCACGGTTACACACGCGGTTGATGTATTTTAATTAAGGTCAACTTTAGGTTTTCTTCAACCGGACATTAACAAATTCCCATCTGCCCATAACCGCGGGCACGGCTTTCGAAAGTTCAAATCCCTGCAGGGGTGTCCCAACTTAGCCCATCACAAGCTCTCACGGTCAACGAAGGATATTCCTTCTAGCGGGAAGACCCGATCAGGCTCGGAATCCCGGTTACAAGACATCCTCGACAATGGTAAAACAAGTCCAGCAACACCGCCCGAATGTGCCGACAAATCCCGATAGGAGCTGCACATATCTCTTTCTCAGGGCACACTTAGATTGTCCTAGGTACGGGTAGGCCAGCCCAGAGTTGCCCCTGGTGTCCACCGGCAGCTGACAGGTTGGACCAACACTCGGAGGAGCACTGGCCCGGGGGGTAAAATAATGATGACCCTCAGGAGCGCGACTCCCAAGGGAAAAGAAAAGGCTAGGTGGCAAATGGTAAAACGAATGTTGGGCATTGCTGGAGGAGTTTTACTCAAGGCGAACTGTCAAGGGGTTCCCATTATTACCCAACCGTGTAAGGAACGCAAAATCCGGGAACATAACACCGATATGACGGAAACTAGGGCGGCAAGAGTGGAACAAAACACCAGGCATAAGGCCGAGCCTTCCACCCTTTACCCAGTATATAGATGCATTAATTAATAATATATATTGTGATATCCCAACAAGTAAACATGTTCCAACAAGGAACAACATCTCCATGTTCCAACAAGGAACAAACTTCAATCTTCACCTGCAACTAACAACGCTATAAGAGGGGCTGAGCAAAGCGGTAACATAGCCAAACAACGGTTTGCTAGGACAAGGTGGGTTAGAGGCTTGGTTCAACAATATGGGAGGCATGATAAGCAAGTGGTGGGCATCGTAGCATAGGCATAGCGAAAGAGCGAGCATCTAGCAAGCAAAGATAGAAGTGATTTCGAGGGTATGATCATCTTGCCTGAAATCCCGCAAGGAAGAAGAATGAGTCCATGAAGAAGACAAACGGGCGTAGTCAAACGGGTCCTCACACACACGACGTTATCGGAACCAACCCGAAGAAGCAACACCGGAAAGAAGCAAACAACATAGTAAACAACCAACACAACAACATGGCATGATGCACAATCGAGTATGATGCATGTCCGGTTTAAAGAGGGCATGGCATGGCAAAGTGCAACAACCAAAACTACAAATTAAGTGGAGCTCAATATGCAACGGGTTGCATATTGATGGAACACCACATCCATTATTTAGTTCTCTCTCAGTTATGTACCCAACAAGATTAAATGTTGCTAGCATGGCAAGAGGGTGAAGCAAACGAAAGCTACCTATCTAGGCAAGTTTAAATGAGGCCAGAAGCAACGAACAACAATTCCGATAAATCCCCATATGCATATATTAGGTTTGGTGCTGTTCTGCCCTAAACCATATTTTAGAGTTGTTAAACATGCAAAGTAAAGCCACCATGTTAAACAAGGCATTTTCCACCCCATTTACATATAAAGTTTATTAAAAACGGAGCTACGGTTATTTAGTTATGAAATAAAGCATTTTAACATGGCATAGGAGTAAATTTAACCAAACATCATTTTAAGCATTTCAAACATAGATGAAAGTGGCAAATTATTAAACTAGACAAAATTCTAAGCAAGTTTCATATTTAAAGTTTTTACATATGATGCACCGTTTGTGAGTAATGAAATGCATGAAGAACAGGGACTTTTCTGTAAAACAGGCAAACTCTGGATAAATAGACAAATTCACAGATCCTGAAAAAAACATCAACGAGCTGAATCTGGCTGGGACTGGGCTGCTCACATTGGGCCTCCTGGGCCGGCTTGCGGAAAGTGGCCCAAGCGCAGGGCGCTGCTGGACCGGGCTGAAACCGGACCATGCGCATGCGAGGGAGGCAGCCCAGCAGGCGCGCTCGTCCTCCTCTGCTCGAAGCAGAGACAGTTCAGGCAGTGGCAGTTGCCGGCGATGAGAACGGCGACAAGGTGGGAAGAGGCTCCGGCGATGTCAGGGACTGGCGGAGACGGGCGGATCTGGACGGCAACTTGCCGGATCCGGCGAATCCGGGCGACGACGGAAGCTGGGTGATAGCGAGAAGCTCCGGGCGGCGGCGCTGTCCATGGTCAGAGAGAGAGAGATATAAGAGAAGGAGGAAGGGAAAACAGAGGATAGGAGGAGAGGGGCAGCCGGGGACGCGACCTGGGCGACGTTTCACAGCAAGGGTCGCCGGCGGTGAGGTGGGCTACCGTGGCCGGCGGGTCTTGCGTGCTCGGGGCGAAGCGACCGAGAGGAGGGAGCTTGAGCTCGTCCGCTCGTGCACGGGCACGAGGAGAAGGAGGCTGCAGCGCCAGGCTTGGGGCGGTACTGCTGCAGGGAGGAGTCCGGCGTGACGAGTCGCCGGCGCGACGAGGTGGAGGTGAGGTCGAGGCAGGAGCTCTGGCTCGGGAAGGATTTCGGGCACTGGGCGAGGCAGAGGCTCGCAGCAGGGGAGGAGCACGGCGCAGGTGCTTGAGCCCGCGGGGGTCCTGGTGGGTGGCTTCATTTGCCGGCGGGAGAAGTGGCTCGGGTCGAGGACGAGCTCCTGGCTCGAGGCAGGGAAGGATGGGGGTGTAGGTGGAGATCGAGGGGAGTTTCTGATTGGGGATTTTGGATCGAGGGGGAGATCCCGAGGGGAAAGCGAGAGAGTGGCGGCGCGATGGGACAAGAGGGCTAGAATTTAGGGTTTCATCTATATATAAATAGCAGGTGGGATAAATTAGGGGCTATCCGGTACCTTTGATCGTAATCGGACGGTCGCAAAACTATGTTAGGAAGTCCCATTAACAAAACGGAGACGTTTTGTAGATGTTTGGGGATGATCCGGACACAACGGTGGCGACAGTCCGGGTCGGGTCCGGGACAGCTTTCGGACGCGTGCGAGGGGTGGATGCAATGTGCAGAGAGGGTAGGCATGGGCCTAGGTGGACTGTGGCGAGGCTGACAGGAGAGAAGAGAGAGAGAGAGACCGACAGCAGTTTCCGGAGACCGAAAACGTCCAACGATAGACCGGCTATACTGCCGCTATAGTTATCCGCTGGGGCGTCAAACGAACTCCGATTGCGATGAAACTTGGCAGGTGGTCTACTGACAACAAAACAACACCACACGCCAACTTTCATCCCATTCCGAGAACATTTTCCGGCCACTAATAAAATAATATTTCGGACAAGTCGCGGGCGCGTGCAAGTGTGGTTGGGCTCAGAACGGACAACGGAGAGAACGAGGAGGCTAGGACGGATGCAAGTTTTGAAAACATGATGATGCAATGCACATGATGACAAGATGAAATGCAACACGCAAGCGAATGACATGGCAACAACAGCGAATAAGCGGAGGACACCTGGCACATCGGTCTCGGGGCGTTACAATCCGACTGTACTCCGGATCCGCACACAGCTTCTTCCCCTGGTCTCAGCAGGTTCCACAGTCATATTTCTTTGTTATCACATTACCTATACTCACACGCATCGACATACTATTCAAATACAACATGTGGATTTATATAACGCTTATCTGCTGTTATTTCTTATTGAACTTCTTTTGTCAAGTGGCATCCGTACACCGTGATATGCTTTAAATATGCCAGGGGCTTCGGTTTACCCATAATACAGCAATAAAGTCCGAACACCTTCATGGAAGTTCGGCACCCCGAACTTATAGCATTATATGCATCCGCTCTGAATCATGTCTTGGGTCAAATGTTGGGTTCGCCCGGCTCCCATGTTTTGCTGCCTTACGTTCCGCTATATTGGCTAAGGCGGCACAGGGAGAACTATTGCGATTGTGTCCCGGTTCTTCTGGACGAGCACCTCAATAGAGAAAGCCGAAAACTGACTGTCATGATACAGTGAGAGCTGGTCAGCTGTTCGAGAGGTTGTAAAATCTTTAAGGATTTCTCCCGCATAATGCCACAATCAATGCAGCGTGCGATGGATCTGCTTTTCTTACGATCAGGTGCTTATATAGCCCCTCGTGCGGTCTTCCGAACACCAGGGGATGCACCTACCTTCCTTTTATAAAGCTATTATGGCTAAGTGAGAGTGATAAAGCCCTATAGTCCGATTGCCTGGTTCGTTGTGCTGAACACCTCCTTCGAAGGACCCAAAACTGGGATAAAGAGTGATCAGGTTTATCCCGAACACCCCCGTACTTCCTACATGGGGGCAGAAGCCGACGACTGGCCAACTCTTAGGATTAATATGTAAAACGGCCGCGCAGGAGGATAAACTTTTATATAATAGACAATAAATAATAGAAATGACCTTGTTCAACATTACAAAGGACAACATGATTGTATTCATGGAAATATAATGTCCTTGGTGCATTGCTCCGCCGCAAGGCAGGATCCTTTCAGGACACTTTCATAATATAATTCGGTCTTGCGGTGCTCCTTCCCCTCTGGCGGTCCCTCGGTCATCAGCTTTTCAGCATCCATCTTCCCCCAGTGCACCTTTGCGCGGGAGAAGGCCATTCGCGCACCCTCTATACAGACCGACCGCTTGATGACGTCAAGTCGAGGGCAGGCACTCACAAGCCGCTTCACGAGCCCGAAGTAGCTGCCTGGAATCGACTCGGTGGGCCATAGCTGGATAATCAAATCCTTCATGGCTAGTTTGGCCGCCCTATGCAGTTCGATCAGCTGTTTCAGTTGGTCGGCAAAAGGCACCGGATAATTCGGTGCCAGATACTGCGACCAGAAGAGCTTATCCGTAGTGTTCCCCTCTTCGGCTCGGTAGAATTGGGCGGCATCCGATATGCTGCGGGGCAGTTCTGCAAATACCCCTGGAAAAATCCGAACTCAAAATTAGAAACATGATTTTCTCCTCAAAATACTTGCTTTACATGGAAAAAAGCCTTACCCGCCGCGATCGTCCTCGCCTCTTGGATCTCCTGCAGGGCGCCTTGGGTTTCCCCCTGGGCATCGCGCGTGGCCTGATGAGCCCTGGCGAGTTCAGATTCTTTCTCCGTTAAACTCTGCTCCAAGGACTCAGATTTCTTCACGGACTCTTGAAGCTCCTGCTCAGCTTCAATAACCCTGGCCTCGTGCTTCTCACGAAGAGCCTGCTCTGCGACTGCCTTTTCCTCGGCCTCGGAAACAACCTTCCTCAGAGCCTCGACTTCAGTCATCGCCCCTGGCACAAATAATGAAACATATTTTATCATACTGGAAATTCGTTCGCACTGAACACGAACAAAAGGCTTGCGCATACCTTGTTTATCTTCCAACTGCCTTTTCAACTGGCCAAGTTCTTCTTTGGCCCGCTCCAGACTTTGATTCAGTCCGGAGACCTCCGCAGTATGAGAGGCAATAGCCGCTGTAGACGCCTACTTATAAAAGAAGAGAGATAGATGTCATCAAGTGAGTCTTCCTGCGATCATAAAATTGATCCTTTGTCCGGTCCTTTCTTGCACCGAATAGTGTATCAGGGGCTACTATCCATACTATGATACTCTTCGAAACCTCCTAAAACATACCTCAAAGCCTCTTATAAGGCTGATACAGGCTTCATTCAGTCCACTCTCAGCAGACTGAATCTCCTTAATCACTGCACCCGTCAGGGCACGGTGTTCATCGATGATGGAGGCGCTCTTCAGCACCGCCAATAAAACATTCGGCACCTCTGGTTGGACAGAGATTGACGGTGGAACAGGCACGCCCCCTCCAGCCGAGGGAGGCCGCCTGCTTGATTCTGGAGCCGTATTGGTCTCCGGAATTGCGTCCGGCTAGGAGCAGAATTCAAGATGGCTCCCGCCGTCGACTCCCATGGGAATCTTCTCCCCCATGTCTCCGGCCCCCGAAGTTTGACCTCCAGGCGCCGCTTTCACGTTCTCTTCCCCCCTCCTTGGCCGGGGTCCTTCTGGGACGAAGCCTCGATGTTATTCACATATTTGGGGGAAGGGGCCTTAGGGGGCGTCCCGCTCTCCATAGCATCCGAGCTCAGCAAATCCTCTGATGAGGATCGTTCGGTGCGGGACCTCGCCGGACTACAAAAATATAGCTCAGGTTAAAATATTATGCCATGATGAGTCTGGACGCATAAACGTGTTCGGATTTTATACTTGCGAGTTCACCAGGGGCTGGGCCCTGGGATCCCACGCCGGGCTGCTATCGGCGGCGGCAGTGGACTCTTCTGGAAGAGGAGCTTTTCCCCTTTTAGGAGACTCGGCCTCCACGTGTATGGATGCTGCCCTCTTCTTTCTTCCCCCCGCTGGGAATTCGTCTTCCTCCTCCTCCTTGTCCTCTTCGAAGGCAGAACGGACGTTGGAACCTTTGGATATTCTGTCCGAAGTGCCACGGCGACGAAGGCCGCCCCGGGTCTTCTTGGCCTCCTTCTCGGCCTTCTTCTTCTGCGCCTTGTACGGTGCCGCGACCAGCATCTTCGTCAGAAGTGGGCCGGTCGGTTCTTCGGGCAATGGGGCCGGACAGTGGATCCGCCCCACCTTCTTTGACCAGCCCTAGGGGAGTTGAGGAAAACACATTAAGCATTTCCCTTGGGTTATGCGGATAAAACGCATAAAAACTTATTGAGCTTGCAGGGCGGGACAGTTGGTACCCGCGGTCCTCGGCCGAGTCCGGCCATGATTTGTCGGACTTGAAAAGCACCTTCCAGATGTCTTCGTGCGAGGAGCCAAAGAGCTCTCGCAGGGTCTGGTGCTTGGCCGGATCGAATTCCCATAGACTGCAAGTCTGGTGCCGACAAGGCAGGATCCGGCAAACTAACATCACCTGGACTACATTGACAAGTTCGATGTTCTGTCTTCCATATCTTTAACGCGCGTCTGGAGCACGGACAGTTCGTCGGACGAAGACCAGTTCAGGCCCTTCTTGGGCCAGGACGTAAGCCGCAGAGGAGCTCCGAATCGGAACTCTAGAGCAGCGGCCCATTCCGTGCTGCGCGGCTCGGTGATGTAAAACCACTGCTATTGCCACTCTTTGATGGAACCATTAAAAGTACATGTTGGCCATGTGACGTTGGGCATCTTGCTCACCATAGCACCCCCGCACTCGGTGTGCTCGCCACTCACCACCTTGGGCTTCACATTAAAGATCTTCAGCCATAAGCCGAAGTGTGGTGAGATGCGGAGAAAAGCCTCGCACACGATGATGAATGTCGAGATGTTGAGGAAGGAATTGGGGGATAGATCATGAAAATCGATCCCGTAGTAATACATGATGCCGCGAACAAATGGGGTGGAGGGGAAACCCTAGCCCGCGAACAAAATGAGGGAGGAATACAACCCTCTCTTGGGGTTCCGGAGTGGGAACGATCTGTCCCGCCGTCGGGAGACGGTGGCTAATTTTTTTGGCTAGATACCCGGCCTCCCGAAGCTTTTTGATATGCTTCTCCTGGACGGTAGAGGCCATCCACTTGCCTCCTGCTCTGGATCCGGACATTTTCGGAAGGCCTTTGTGGGCAGAGAAGATGAACGCTCGGGCGCTGGAGCTCGGGCGAAGGGGAATGGATCAGGAAGAAGAAAGCGTGGGTGCGAAAGGGGGTCCTTATCCCCTTATAAAGGCAGCAGGGATTCTGCGCCTCCCCACTTGCCTGGTAAACTCGCTTATCCCCCAAGCGCCGTGATTAATGGCGCGGTTGGGTTACCCACACCCACATTGATGAGAATCCCGTGATAAGGGAACATGATCTCTGCTTCGACAAGATGTGCCAAGAAAACTACCTCGCAATATGTGCAGTAGCTGGTTGAGAAAACGGTTCGAATAATGACCGGGCCATGGCGTGATGTCACGTTATGAAAAGTTGTTAGCAGATTAGATTTGTGGAAATATTATACTCTCTACGGTGGTATGTGGAATTTGTTTTGCAGAGCCGGACACTATCCTTGTGTTCGAAATCTTCTATGGAGTATTCGGAGGAGGAACCCGCCTTGCAATGCCGAAGACAATCTGCGCGCCGGACTCATCGTCATTGAAGCCTAGTTCAGGGGCTACTGAGGGAGTCCTGGATTAGGGGGTCCTCGGACTGCCGGACTATATACTTTGGCCAAACTGTTGGACTATGAAGATACAATATTGAAGACTTCGTCCCGTGTCCGGGTGGGACTCTCCTCTGCGTGGAAGGCAAGCTTGGCGATTCGGATATGTAGATCTCCCCCCTTGTAACCGACTCTGTGTAACCCTAGCCCCCTCCGGTGTCTATATAAACTAGAGGGTTTAGTCCATAGGACAACAACAATCATAATCATAGGCTAGCTTCTAGGGTTTAGCCTCTACGATCTCGTGGTAGATCAACTCTTGTAATACTCATATCATCAAGATCAATCAAGCAGGAAGTAGGGTATTACCTCCATCGAGAGGGACCGAACCTGGGTAATCATTGTGTCCCCTGCCTCCTGTTACCATCCGCCTTAGACGCACAGTTCGGGACCCCCTACCCGAGATCCGCCGGTTTTGACACCGACAGCGCCCCCCCTTGCCCTTTCCTACTCCCTCTCTTTTTACCTCTTTCTTCTCTCCTACTCCGGAAAGGAAAAGGGAATCCTACTAGGACTTGGGAGTCCTAGTAGGATTCCCCACACTCTGCGCGCCCCCTCTAGGGTCGGCCTTCTCTTCCTCCCTCCTTTATATACATGGGCAGGGGGCACCCCAAAGGCACAACAGACAATCTCTTAGCCGTGTGCGGTGCCCCCCTCCATAGTTACACACCTCGGTCATATCGTCGTAGTGCTTAGGCGAAACCCTGCGCCAGTAACTTCATCATCACCATCGCCATGCCGTCGTGCTGACGGAACTCTCCCTCGGCCTCAACTGGATCAAGAGTACGAGGGACGTCATCGAGCTGAACGTGTGCTGAACACGGAGGTTCCATACGTTCGGTGCTAGGATCGGTCGGATCGTGAAGACAAACGACTACATCAACCGCGTTGATAGACGCTTCCGCTCTCGGTCTACGAGGGTACATGGACACACTCTCCCGCTCGTTGCTATGCATCACCTAGATGGATCTTGCGTGTGTGTAGGAATTTTTTTTGAAATTATTGCGTTCCCCAACAAGTAGTTCATCACATAAATCAGTTCCAGAGATTCCTACACCAATTAGTGAGAAAGCTAATGATGATGATCATGAAACTTCTGATCAAGTTACTGCCGAACCTCGCAGGTCAACCAGAGTAAGATCCGCGCCAGAGTGGTACGGTAATCCTGTTCTGGAGGTCATGTTACTTGACCATGTGCTACCTCTTGAGCACTGCGTTGGATTTCCCCAAAGAGGAGAGGATGATGCATCAAAGTAGCGTAAGTATTTCCCTCAGCTTTTGAGAACCAAGGTATCAATCCAGTAGGAGGCTACGCGCGAGTCCCTCGTACCTACACAACAACAATAGCTCAACGCAACCAACGCGCTTAGGGGTTGTCAATCCCTTCACGGTCACTTACGAAAGTGAGATCTGATAGAGATGATAAATAATATTTTTGGTATTTTTGGTATAGAGATGCAAAGTGAAATGTAAAAGGCAAAGTAAAAAAGCAAAGCAATAATAAAATGATGGAGATTGATATGATGAGAAAGAGACCCGGGGGCCATAGGTTTCACTAGTGGCTTCTCTCAAGGGCATAAGTATTCTACGGTGGGTGAACAAATTACTGTTGAGCAATTGACAGAATTGAGCATAGTTATCAGAATATCTAGGTATGATCATGTATATAGGCATCACGTCCGAGACAACTAGACCGACTCCTGCCTGCATCTACTACTATTACTCCACCCATCGACCGCTATCCAGCATGCATCTAGAGTATTAAGTTAAAAATAGAGGAACGCCTTAAGCAAGATGACATGATGTAGAGGGATAGTTTCATGCAATATGATAAAAAACCCATCTTGTTATCCTCGATGGCAACAATACAATACGTGCCTTGCTACCCCTTTTGTCACTGGGAAAGGACACAACAAGATCGAACCCAAAGCTAAGCACTTCTCCCGTGGCAAGAAAAACCAATCTAGTAGGCCAAACCAAACTGATAATTCGAAGAGAATTGAAAAGATAACTAATCATACATAAAAGAATTCAGAGAAGATTCAAATATTATTCATAGATAGACTGGATCATAAACCCACAATTCATCGGTCTCAACAAACACACCGCAAAAAGAAGATTACATCGAATAGATCTCCACGAGAGAGGGGGAGAACATTGTATTGAGATCCAAAAAGAGAGAAGAAGCCATCTAGCTACTAACTATGGACCCGTAGGTCTGAAGTAAACTACTCACACTTCATCGGAGGGGCTTGGATGATGATGTAGAAGCCCTCTGTGATCGATGCCCCCTCCGGTGGAGCTCCGGAACAGGTCCCAAGATGGGATCTCGTGGATACAGAAAGTTGCGGCGGTGGAATTAGGTTTTTGGCTCCTCTGATCGTTTGGGGGTACGTGGATATATATAGGAGGAATAAGTATGTCGGTGGAGCAACAGGGGCCCCATGAGGGTGGAGGGCGCGCCTGGGGGGGGGGGGGTAGGCGCGCCCCCCTACCTCGTGGGCTCCTGTTACGTGGCTTGACGTAGGGTCCAAGTCTCCTGAGTTGTATTCGATGAGAAAATCACGTTCCCGAAGGTTTCATTCTGTTTGGACTCCGTTTGATATTCCTTTTCCTCGAAACCCTAAAATAGGCAAAAAAAACAGGAATTCTGGGCTGGGCCTCCGGTTAATAGGTTAGTCCCAAAAATAATATAAAAGTGGATAATAAAGCCCAATAATGTCCAAAACAATAGATAATATAGCATGGAACAATCAAAAATTATAGATACGTTGGAGATGTATCAAGCATCCCCAAGCTTAATTCCTACTCGTCCTCGAGTAGGTAAATGATAAAAACAGAATTTTTGATGCGGAGTGCTACTTGGCATAATTTTAATGTAATTCTTCTTAATTGTGGTATGAATATTCAGATCCGGAAGATTCAAGATAAAAGTTCATATTGACATAAAAATGATAATACTTCAAGCATACTAACTAAGCAGTTATGTCTTCTCAAAATAACATGGCCAAAGAAAGTTCATCCCTACAAAATCATATGGTTTAGTCATGTTTCATTTTTGTCACACAAGAATTCTATCATCATGTACAACCCCGATGACAAGCCAAGCAATTGTTTCATACTTTAGTAATCTCAAACCTATAAACTTTCGCGCAATATATGAGCGCGAGCCATGGACATAGCACTATAGGTGGAATAGAATATAATGAGGGGGGTTATGTGGAGAAGACAAAAAAGAAGAAAGTCTCACATCAACGAGGCTAATCAATGGGCTATGGAGATGCCCACCGATTGATGTTAATGCAAGGAGTAGGGATTGGCATCCAACGGATGCACTAGAGCTATAAATGTATGAAAGCTCAACAAAAGAAACTAGTGGGTGTGCATCCAACTTGCTTGCTCACGAAGACCTAGGGCACTTGAGGAGGCCCATTGTTGGAATATACAAGCCAAGTTCTATAATGAAAAATTCCCACTAGTATATGAAAGTGATAACATGAGAGACTCTCTACTATGAAGATCATGGTGCTACTTTGAAGCACAAGTGTGGCAAAGGATAGTAACATTGTCCCTTCTCTCTTTTTCTCTCATTTTTTTGGGCCTTTTCTTTTTTTATATGGCCTTTCTCTTTTTTGGGGGCCTTCTCCTTTTTTATGGCCTTTCTATTTTTTTTATTCCTCACTTGGGACAATGCTCTAGAAAATGATGATCATCACACTTCTATTTTTTTACAACTCAATGATTACAACTCGATACTAGAACAAAGATGACTCTATATGAATGCCTCCGGCGGTATACCGGGATATGCAATGAACCAAGAGTGACATGTATGAAAGAATTATGAATGGTGGCTTTGCCACAAATACTATGTCAACTACATGATCATGCTAAGCAATATGACAATGATGAATGTGTCATGATGAACGGAATGATGGAAAGTTGCACGGCAATATATCTCAGAATGGCTATGGAAATGCCATAATAGGTAGGTATGGTGGCTGTTTTGAGGAAGATATAAGGAGGTTTATGTATGAAAGAGCATATCATATCACGGGGTTTGGATGCACCGGCGAAGTTTGCGCCAACTCTCAATGTGAGAAAGGGCAATGCACAGTACCGAAGAGGCTAGCAAGGATGGAAGGGTGAGAGTGCGTATAATCCATGGACTCAACATTAGTCATAAAGAACTCACATACTTATTGAAAAAATCTACAAGTCATCAAAAACCTCGGTACTATGCGCATGCTCCTAGGGGGATAGATTGGTAGGAAAAGACCATCGCTCGTCCCCGACCGCCACTCATAAGGAAGACAATCAAATAACACCTCATGTTTCAAATTTGTTGCATAATGTTTACCATACGTGCATGCTACGGGACTTGCAAACTTCAACACAAGTATTTCTCAATTTCACAACTACTCAACTAGCATGACTTTGAAATTATTACCTCCATGTCTCAAAACAATCAGCAAGCATCAAACTTCTCTTAGTATTCAACACACTCATAAGAAAGTTTTATTTTTAATCTTGCATATCAAGCATATTAGGATTTTAAGCAAATTACCATGCTATTACGACTCTCAAAATAATATAAGTGAAGCATGAGAGATCAATAGTTTCTATAAAACAAATCCACCACCGTGCTCTAAAATATATAAGTGAAGCACTAGAGCAAAACTATAAAACTCAAAAGATATAAGTGAAGCACTAGAGTAAAACTATAGAGCTCAAAAGATATAAGTGAAGCACATAGAGTATTCTAACAAATTCCAAATCATGTATGGCTCTCTCAAAAGGTGTGTACAGAAAGGATGATTGTGGTAGACTAACAAGCAAAGACTCAAATCATAAAAGATGCTCCAAGCAAAACACATATCATGTGGTGAATAAAAATATAGCTCCAAGTAAAGTTACCGATAGAAGTAGACGAAAGAGGGGATGCCTTCCGGGGCATCCCCAAGCTTTGGCTTTTAGGTGTCCTTAGATTATCTTGGGGGTGCCATGGGCGTACCCAAGCTTAGGCTCTTGCCACTCCTTGTTCCATAATCCATCAAATCTTTACCCAAAACTTGAAAACTTCACAACACAAAACTTAAAGTAGAAAACTCATGAGCTCCGTTAGTGAAAGAAAACAAAAGACCACTTCAAGGTACTGTAATTAACTCATTCTTTATTTATATGGGTGTTATACCTACTGTATTCCAACTTCTCTATGGTTTATAAACTATTTTACTAGCCATAGATTCATCAAAATAAGCAAACAACACACGCAAAACAGAATCTGTCAAAAACAGAATAGTCTGTAGTAATTTGTAGCTAGCGCAAGATCTGGAACCCCAGAAATTATAAAATAAATTTCTGGACGTGAGGAATTTATCTATCAATCATCTTCAAAAAGAATTAACTAAATATCACTCTCCAAATAAAAATGGCAGCAGTTCTCGTGAGCGCTAAAGTTTCTGTTTTTTACAGCAAGTTCAACAAGACTTTCCCCAAGTCTTCCCAACGGTTCTACTTGGCACAAACACTAATTAAACACAAAAAACACAACCAAAAAATAGGCTAAATAATTTATTTATTACTAAACAGGAGCAAAAAGTAAGTAATAAAAATAAAATTGGGTTGCCTCCCAACAAGCGCTATCGTTTAACGCCCCTAGCTAGGCATAACAAGCAAGAATAGATCTAGGTATTGCCATCTTTGGTAGGCAATCCATAAGTGGCTCTCATGATAGATTCATATGGTAATTTTATTTTATTTCTAGGGAAGTGTTCCATTCCCTTTTTAATGGAAATTGAAATTTAGTATCATCTGGGGTTTTATTTCTTTTATTTCCACTTTTATCGATTTCATCATCAAGATCTAAATACTCCAAATTTTTAGAACGCCTTCTAGGTAAAGGTGGATCATATTCAGTCCCATCATTATCAATATTAATATTGCAAAACAAAGATTTAATAGGGGACACATCAATAAATTTTAGATCTTCATCTTTATTTTCATAGGAATTGGAAGAACACGCTTTAATAAAGACATCTTTCATAGCACGCGTCCTAGCGGTTCTTTCCTTGCACTCATCAATGGAAATTCTCATGGATTTGAGAGACTAATTTATATCATGCTTAGGAGGAATAGATCTAAGTTTTAAAGAATCAACATCAAGAGACATTTTATCAAGTTCCTAGCCAAATCATCAATCTTAAGCAATTTTTCTTCAATCACAGCATTAAAATTCTTTTGCGAAGAAATAAATTCTTTAATATTAGATTCAAAATCAGAGGGCATCTTATTATAATTTCCATAAGAATTGTTGTAGGAATTACCATAATTATTAGAGGGATTGCTAGGATAAGGCCTAGAGTTGAAATTTCCTCTATACGCGTTGTTACCAAAAATTATTCCTACCAACAAAATTCACATCCATAGATTCATTATTATTCTCAATCAAAGTAGACAAAGGCATATCATTAGGATCAGATGAAACACTCTTAGTAGCAAATAATTTCATAAGTTCATCCATCTTTCCACTCAAAACATTAATTTCTTCTATCGCATGCACCTTTTTATTAGTAGATCTTTCAGTGTGCCATTGAGAATAATTAACCATAATATTATCTAGGAGTTTAGTAGCATCTCCTAAAGTGATTTCCATAAAAGTGCCTCCCACGGCCGAATCTAAAAGATTTCAAGAAGCAAAATTCAATCCGGCATAAACTTTTTGTATAATCATCCACAAATTCAAACCATGAGTAGGGCAATTACGTATCATTAATTTCATTCTCTCCCAAGCTTGTGCAACTTGTTCATGATCAAGTTGCTTAAAATTCATAATATCGTTTCTAAGAGAGATGATCTTAGCGGGAGGAAAATACTTAGAGATAAAAGCATCTTTGCACTTTTTCCATGAATCAATACTATTCTTAGGCAAAGATGAAAACCAATCTTTAGCACGATCTCTAAGCGAAAAAGGAAATAGCTTCAATTTAACAATATCATTATCGACATCTTTCTTCTTTTGCATGTCACACAAATCAACAAAGCTATTAAGATGGGTAGCGGCATCTTCACTAGGAAGGCCGGAAAACGGATCTTTCATGACAAGATTCAGCAAAGCAGCTTTAATTTCACAAGATTCAGCATCGGTAAGAGGAGCAATCGGAGTGCTAAGGAAATCATTATTGTTGGTATTGGTGAAGTCACACAATTTGGTATTATCTTGAGCCATCGCGACAAACAAGCAAACAAAAAGCAAGCGGGCAAAAAGAGGCGAATAGAGAAAGAGAGGGAGGATAGAGAGAGAGGGCGAATAAAATGGCAAGGGTGAAGTGGGGGAGAGGAAAACAAGAGGAAAATGGCAAATAATGTAATGCGGGAGATAGGGATTGTGATGGGTACTTGGTATG
Source organism: Triticum urartu (assembly GCF_003073215.2). Lineage (NCBI taxonomy): Eukaryota > Viridiplantae > Streptophyta > Magnoliopsida > Poales > Poaceae > Triticum > Triticum urartu. The sequence continues at coordinate 481,537,013 of NC_053024.1, forward strand.
TTGACTTTTGCGTAGACCTCCCCGGCAACGGCGCTAGAAATTCTTCTTGCTACCTCATGAGCACTGCGTTGGATTTCCCCAAAGAGGAGAGGATGATGCAGCAAAGTAGCGTAAGTATTTCCCTCAGTTTTTGAGAACCAAGGTATCAATCCAGTAGGAGGCTACGCGCGAGTCCCTCGTACCTACACAAAAACAATAGCTCAACGCAACCAACGCGCTTAGGGGTTGTCAATCCCTTCACGGTCACTTACGAAAGTGAGATCTGATAGAGATGATAAATAATATTTTTGGTATTTTTGGTATAGAGATGCAAAGTGAAAAGTAAAAGGCAAAGTAAAAAAGCAAAGCAATAATAAAGTGATTGAGATTGATATGATGAGAAAGAGACCCGGGGGCCATAGGTTTCACTAGTGGCTTCTCTCAAGAGCATAAGTATTCTACGGTGGGTGAACAAATTATTGTGACGCCCGGATAGTTAAGCTACAGTAACCCTTTACTAATGATGCCACATCACCACGGTCACTGTTGTTAGTCTCGCGGTGAATCAAGTCCCATTCAAATTCAAATAACAAGTGGAACTCTAAACTTCTCAAACATGAAAACTAAAATGTTCATGATATGGCAAATAATCCCTAACTAACTTTGGTGGTGTAGCCAACCTTTATCAAAATGTTTAAATTCCATAAACTAAATAAAAACGGTGGCTGAAATAACAATTTAATTACTTTTTATATTATGAAAATATTAAACTAACTTAATTTCGGTCCAAACCAGGTTTGGTAATGGCCTATATTAAAGATACTAATTTAGCTGCTAACTTGGTATTTTATAAAACTAAAATGAATGAAACTATAATAGAAAGCAAAAAAAAAGAAAATAAATAAAAACAAAGACTAAAACAAAAAAGGGGGGAAAGGGAAAACCCCCGGGCCAACTGGGCCAACGGCCCAGCCGGCCAGCCCCCTGCCGTTCCCTTCCCTGTTCCCTTGACCAGGGTCGGAACAGGGGCACGTCCCCACCCGACCACCTCGTCGTCGACGGCGGGCGGATAAGAACGCCACGCCCGCGCCTCCTCGGGTTCTCCTCCCCACTCCACCTCGCGCTCCCTCTCGGCCTCTCTCCCCCCTCATCAGATCCGTCCCATCCGAATGCTCCCATGGCCGTGGTCGTTGGGTAGCCGAGGCCACCTTCCTCATCGCACCGCACCGCCGTGTCCATCAGCTCCGCCGACGTCTTCTTCGTCTACCTCGCCACTGGATCGGAGACGGGAGGCCACCTCGTCGATGCCCACACCAACTTCTTCCTCCTCGGCCGCCACCGCCATCGCCATCGATTCCGGCTACCCCGCGCCTACCCCGAGCCCACGCTAGCACAACTACAGGCTCGCGGTGAGCCTCCGCTTCCTTCCCCCTTTCCGTTTCATCCCGCCGACGAGCTCCTGGGGACCCAGGGAAGCTCGTGTGCCCCGTAGTCGCCGATCCGTCGAGTTCCGCCCTCTGACCGCCGCCGTTGTCGCGCCTGACTCCGGCCACCGCTCCCTCCCCATGCCCGCGCTCCGCTCGCGTCCTAGCGGCCCCGCACGCCACCTGCGTCGGCCGCGCCCATGACCCCCAGGTCGCGCGCCCTGCCGCCCTCTTGTATGCAGGCACGCCCGCAGCCACCGCACTTGCCCTGCGCCTTCCCTCCCGGCTGCTTGCCTCGTCGATGCACGTCGCGCGCCCCTCGGCTCTGTTGCCCCCTGCCGCGCCCCAACTGCCCGTACCCCTCGGCGGCCACTTGCACCACATGCCGCGCCGGCCTGCCTCGCCTGCTGTTGTTGCTCCCGTCGCGCACGCGCCGTCGCCGCTCGTCGTGTCCGACCCGCCACTGACCTCGCTCGCCTCGGCTCCGCCGCATCCCGCTCCTCGTCGCCGGGCCTCTCCCTTTCGCGTCGCTCCCTTGCTGCTCGCTGCCTACAACTGCTGCTCTGCGTGTGCTGCTGCTGCTGCTGCTACAGTAACATTCAGTTACTGTAGCGCTGGCTAGCTTTTCTAATTCTACGATGAGTAACCCTTTTGACAGCCACTAAACTCTGCCAAAACAATTGTTAACAGTACTAAAAAAATATAGGAAGGTAGTATACTTGACAAACTCCATTTTATCCCACTGAACCAAATACATTTGATGCATGGTTTAAGTCCTATGAAAATCATAAAATGCTATCTTCTGATAACAGAAAACAGATTTAACATCTAGCATTGTGTGTTGTGTGCTGTGTGTGTATGCAGCGTGGTGTGTGTGAGTGTGCTGTGTGAGTGTGTGTGCGGCCGGCCCAAACTATTTAGGTCTAATTTAATTAGCTAGATTAGTCCTAGGATTAATTCTGTTGTTTAGTTAGTACTACTATCAGTTTAGTGCTAGATTAGCCTATTAGTCTATGACATGTGGCCCCATTCTAATCTAGACACTAATTTAATTTAGATGCCTATGACATGTGGGTCATACCTCACCTTTTGACCAGTCAAAGTAAAATGGTTGACCAGCCCCTCGGGTCCCACTGTCATACACATAGGCTAGCGTAACACTAGGTAACAAATGCACATTCTGTCTTCAATTCAATTTAAACAATTCCAGAAAATTCAGAAAATGAATTAAAACTTTAAAATTAATATAAAATAAACCGTAACTCGGCTGAAAATACTTTCTACATGAAAGTTGCTCAGAACGACGAGACGAATTCGGATACGCAGCCCGTTCGTCCGCCACGTGTCCCTAGCATAGTGAACCTGCAACATTTCACCTCCGGTTCATCTGTCCGAAAACGCGAAACACCGGAGATACTTTCCCGGATGTTATCCCCCTTCACCGGTATCACCTAATACCGCGTTAGGGCACCCCTAGCACCGCTACTTGCCTTGTCATGCATCGTTATGCATCTGTTTGCATTATATTTATTGTTTCTTCCCCCCTCTTCTTCCGCTAGACACCGAGACCGACGCCGCTGCTACCCAGTACGACTACGGAGTTGACGACCCCTCTCTCTTGCCAGAGCAACCAGGCAAGCCCCCCTTTGATCACCAGATATCGCCTACTCTTCTCTATACTGCTTGCATTAGAGTAGTGTAGCATGTTACTGCTTCCCGTTAATCCTATCCTGATGCATAGCCTGTCCTTGCTACTACTGATGTTACCTTTACCTGCAATCCTAATGCTTAGTATAGGATGCTAGTTTATCATCAGTGGCCCTACATCCTTGTCCGTCTGCCATGCTATACTATCGGGCCATGATCACTCGGGAGTTGATCACGGGTATATACTATATACTTTATACATGATACATGTGGTGACTAAAGACGGGTCGGCTTGAGGAGCACCCGCGAGTGGATCTTTGAGGCGGAGCGACAGGGCAGGTTCCGACCACCTAGGAGAGAGGTGGGCCTGGCCCTGGTCGACGTTCGCGGATACTTAACACGCTTAACGAGATCTGGGTATTTGATCTGAGTTTGGCCATTTGGTCTATACGCACTAACCATCTATGCGGGAGTAGTTATGGGTATCCCGGCGTCGTGGTATCAGCCGAAGCCTTCGTGACGTCAGCGACTGAGTGGCGCGCGCCGGATTGGAACGTAAGCCTGCTCTTGTATTAAGGGGGCTAGTTCTGCTTCCGGCCGCGTACGCAACGTGCAGGTGTGCTAAGGGCGATGGGCCCAGACCCCTGTGCGCTTAGGTTTAGACCGGCGTGCTGACCTCTCTGTTGTGCCTAGGTGGGGCTGCGACGTGTTGATCTTCCGAGGCCGGGCATGACCCAGGAAAGTGTGTCCGGCCAAATGGGATCGAGCGTGTTGGGGTATGTGGTGCACCCCTGCAGGGAAGTTAATCTATTCGAATAGCCGTGATCTTCGGTAACAGGACGACTTGGAGTTGTACCTTGACCTTATGACAACTAGAAATGGATACTTAATAAAACACACCCTTCCAAGTGCCAGATACAACCGGTGATTGCTCTCTCACAGGGCGACGAGGGGAGGATCATCGGTTAGGATTATGCTATGCGATGCTACTTGGAGGACTTCAGTCTACTCTCTTCTACATGTTGCAAGAGGGAGGCTGCCAGAAGCGTAGTCTTCGAAAGGATTAGTTATCCCCCTCTTATTCTGGCATTCTGCAGTTCAGTCCACATATGCTACCCTTATTCCATTTGATACCAATGCATACATATGTAGTATAGCTCCTTGCTTGCGAGTACTTTGGATGAGTACTCACGGTTGCTTTCTCCCTCTTTTCCCCCTTCCCTCCTACCTGGTTGTCGCAACCAGATGTTGGAGCCCAGGAGCCAGACGCCACCTTCGACGACGACTCCTACTACACCGGAGGTGCCTACTACTACGTGATGCCCGCTGACGACGACCAGGAGTAGTTAGGAGGATCCCAGGCAGGAGGCCTGCGCCTCTTTCGATCTGTATCCCCGTTTGTGCTATCCTTCTTAAGGCAACTTGTTTAACTTATGTCTGTACTCAGATATTGTTGCTTCCGCTGACTCGTCTGTGATCGATCTCTTGTATTCGAGCCCTCGAGGCCCCTGGCTTGTAATATGATGCTTGTATGACTTATTTTATTTGTAGAGTTGTGTTGTGATATCTTCCCGTGAGTCCTTGATCTTGATCGTACACATTTGCGTGCATGATTAGTGTACGATTGAATCGGGGGCGTCACATTACTGTTGAGCAATTGACAGAATTGAGCATAGTTATCAGAATATCTAGGTATGATCATGTATATAGGCATCATGTCCGAGACAAATAGACCGACTCCTGCCTGCATCTACTACTATTACTCCACTCATCGACCGCTATCCAGCATGCATCTAGAGTATTAAGTTAAAAACAGAGTAATGCCTTAAGCAAGATGACATGATGTAGAGGGATAGTTTCATGCAATATGATAAAAAAAACCATCTTGTTATCCTCGATGGCAACAATTCAATACGTGCCTTGTTGCCCCTTCTGTCACTGGGAAAGGACACCGCAAGATCGAACCCAAAGCTAAGCACTTCTCCCATGGCAAGAAAAACCAATCTAGTAGGCCAAACCAAACTGATAATTCAAAGAGACTTGCAAAGATAACTAATCATACATAAAAGAATTCAGAGAAGATTCAAATATTATTCATAGATAGACTGGATCATAAACCCACAATTCATCGGTCTCAACAAACACACCGCAAAAAGAAGATTACATCGAATAGATCTCCACGAGAGAGGGGGAGAACATTGTATTGAGATCCAAAAAGAGAGAATAAGCCATCTAGCTACTAACAATGGACCCGTAGGTCTGAAGTAAACTACTCACACTTCATTGGAGGGGCTTGGATGATGGTGTAGAAGCCCTCTGTGATCGATGCCCCCTCTGACGGAGCTCCGGAACAGGCCCCAAGATGGGATCTCGTGGATACAGAAAGTTGCGGCGGTGGAATTAGGTTTTTGGCTCATCCTCTGATCGTTTGGGGGTACGTGGATATATATAGGAGGAAGAAGTACGTCGGTGGGGCAACAGGGGCCCCACAAGGGTGGAGGGCGCGCCTGGGGGGGTAGGCGCGCCCCCTACCTCGTGGGCTCCTGTTACGTGGCTTGACGTAGGGTCCAAGTCTCCTGAGTTGTATTCAATGAGAAAATCACATTCCCGAAGGTTTCATTCTGTTTGGACTCCGTTTGATATTCCTTTTCTTCGAAACCCTAAAACAGGCAAAAAAACAGCAATTCTGGGCTGGGCCTCCGGTTAATAGGTTAGTCCCAAAAATAATATAAAGGTGGATAATAAAGCCCAATAATGTCCAAAACAGTAGATAATATAGCATGGAGCAATCAAAAATTATAGATACGTTGGAGATGTATCACCATGACGAACCTACGAACTATGAGGAAGCAATGATGAGTCCAAATTCCACGAAATGGCTTGAGGCCATGAAATCTGAGATGGGATCCATGTATGAGAACAAAGTGTGGACTTTGGTTGACCTGTCTGATACGTCTCCAACATATCTATAATTTTTGATTGTCCCATGTTGTTTTATTATCAATCTTCAATGTTTTATAAACATTTTATTGTCATTTTATATCATTTTTTGGTACTAACCTATTGATATAGTGCCCAGTACCAGTTGCTGTTTTCTGCATGTTTTTTACATCACAGGAAATCAATATCAAACGGAGTCTAAATGCCCCGAAAACTTTTGGAGATTTTTTATGGGCCAAAAGAAGGAAGATGGGCCCTGGTTGCACCTGGGGGCTATCCCGAGGAGGGGACAACCCACCAGGGCGCGCCAGGAGGCCCTGGCGTGCCCTGGTGGGTTGTGCCCACCTCGGGCACCCTCCGGACCACCTCTTTGCTCTATAAATACCCCAATATTCCAGAAACCCTAAAAGCATCATTGAAATATTCATCCAGCCGCCGCAGAGTCCAGAACCACCAGATCCAATCTAGGCAACATCACGGAGGGGTTCACCACTTCCATTGGTGCCTCTCCGATGATGCGTGAGTAGTTCGTTGTAGACCCTTCGGGTCCGTAGTTAGTAGCTAGATGGCTTTTTCTCTCTCGCTGAATTCTCAATACAATGGTCTCTTGGAGATCCATATGATGTAACTCTTTTGCGGTGTGTTTGTTAGGATCTGATGAACTTCGAGTTTATGATCAGTTATATCTTTTTATATCCATGAAAGTTATTTGAGTTTCTTTGATCTCTTATATGCATGATCTCTTATAGTCTCGTATTTCTTCTCTGATATTTGGTTTTTGTTTGGCCAACTTGATCTATTTATCTTGCAATGGGAAGAGGTGCCCGGTAGTGGGTTCGATCTTACGGTGCTTGATCCCAGTGACAGAAAGGGAACCGACATGTATGTATCGTTGATACTAAGGATAAGAAGACGAGATCTATATCTACCACCATATAGATAAACGGATCTTGTCTACATCATGTCATCGTTCTTATTGCATTACTCCATTTTTCCATGAACTTAATACACTAGATGCATGCTGGATAGCGGTCGATGTGTGGAGTAATAGTAGTAGATGCAGGCAGGAGTCGGCCTACTAATCTTGGACGTGATGCCTATGTAATGATCATTGCCTGGATATCGTCATGATTATTTGAAGTTCTATCAATTGCCCAACAATAATTTGTTTACCCATAGTTTGCTATTTTTCTCGAGAGAAGCCACTAGTGAAACCTACGGCCCCCGGGTCTTCTTCCTCATATATTTGTCTTGCGATCTACTTTTCCTTCACATTTTTATTCAGATCTATTAAACTAAAAAATACAAAAATACTTTGCTGCACTTTTATTTATTTGCGATCTATTATTTCAATCCAATACATTTTTCTCCCGTCCGTTTGCCTATCTTGAGGTGTCGTACCCCGAAAGGGATTGACAACCCCTTTAACACGTCGGGTTGCGAGGTGTTGTTATTTGTGTGCAGGTGATGCTTACGTTGTGTTGCTTGGTTCTCCTAGTGGTTCGATACCTTGGTTTCATAACTGAGGGAAATACCTACCATTGTTGTGCTACATCATCCTCTCCTCTGGAAATACCGACGTAGTCCTAGCGACACCATCAAGTAGAATTTTTGGCGCCGTTGTCGGGGAGGATCTTCAACATAATCAGGTTCCTAATCACAAATCTCATCTCCTCGCAATTTACATTATTTGCCATTTGCCTCTTGTTTTCCTCTCCCACGCTTCACAAAAATTTGCTGTTTTATTCGCCTCTCTTTTTCCGTTCGCCGTTTCCTTGCCAGATCTGTTTTTTGAGTGCGATCTTGTTGTGTGGTCATCATGAATCAAGAGAACACCAAGTTATGTGATTTCTCAGATACCAACAACAATGATTTTATTGGCACTCCGCTTGCTCCTCCTGCCACTAGTGCGGAGACTTGTGATATTAATACTGCTTTGCTGAATCTTGTTATGAAAGACCAATTTTTTGGTACTCCTAATGAGGATGCCGCGTCCCATCTTAATACCTTCGTGGAATTATGTGATATGCAAAAGAAAAAATATGTGGACAATTATGTGGTTAAGTTGAAATTATTTTCAATTTATCTGCGTGATTCCGCAAAAATTTGGTTCTCTTCTTTGCCTCGCAATAGTATCGATTCTTGGAACAAGTGCAAAGATGCTTTTATCACTAAGTATTTTCCTCCCGCAAAAATTATTTCCCTTAGAACCCAGATCATGAATTTCAAGCAACTTGAACATGAGCATGTTGCACAATCTTGGGAAAGGATGAAAATGATGCTAAGGAATTGCCCAACTCATGGGTTAAATCTTTGGATGATCATACAAATTTTTTATGCGGGGTTGAATTTTGTTTCTCGTAATCTTTTAGATTCCACCGCGGGTGGAACTTTTATGGAAATTACTTTGGGTGAAGCCACCAAATTGCTTGATAATATCATGGAAAATTATTCACAATGGCATACCGAAAGAGCTCCTACTAGTAAAAAAGTTAATTCGGTTGAAGAAATTTCTTCTTTCAGTGATAAAGTTGATGCTCTTATGAAATTGGTTGCTAGTGAAAGTGATCCTATTGATTTTAATGATATGCCTTTGTCTACTTTGATTGATAAAAATAGTGATGTCATTGATGTGAATTTTATCTCTCGCAATAATTTCAACAACAATGCTTATAGAGGAAATTTTAATCCTAGGCCTTCCTAGTAATTCCTCTAATAATTATGGTAATTCCTATCGAAATCAATCTTACAATAATAATAGGAATACCTATAATCTTGAGAATAATATTAAAGAATTTATCAACACGCAAAAAGTTTTCAACACTTCCATAGAAGAAAAGTCGAATAAGATTGATGATTTGTCTAGGAGTGTTGATAGAATTGCTCGTGATGTGGAAAATCTCAAGATGAAATTTTTTGTGCCTAAAGTTGATGAATCAATTAAAGCTCTTTATGTTTCTATGGATGAAAGTAATAAAAGAACTGCTATGCTTAGAGCTAAAAGAGAATTTTTAGAGAAAGCTTTTTCTAGTGATTCTTCTTGTAAAAATGATGAAGATCTTAAAATGATTGGTGTTTCTTCTATCGATTCCTTGTTTAGTAAAATTAAGAATGATGAAAAAGGGACTGGAGAAGAGTCAACTTTAGGTAGAAGGTGTCCCAATATTTCGGAGGGTGAAAATCTTGTTGAGAAAATTGATGAAAGTGGGTTTGGAGAGGTCAAAACTTTAGCTAGTGATGCACCCACTATTTTGGATTACAAAGACTTTAATTATGATGGTTTATCTTTGATTGATTGTATTTCTTTGTTGCAATCCATGTTGAATTCACCCCATGCTTATGAACAAAACAAAGCTTTTACTAAACATATTGTTGATGCTATGATGAAAGCTTTGGAAGAAATATTGGAATTAGAAGTTTCAATCCCTAGAAAATTGCATGATGAGTGGGAACCTACTACCAAAGTCAAGATTAAAAATTATGAGTGTTTTTCTTTGTGTGACTTGGGTGCTAGTGTTTCTACAATTCCGAAATTTTTATGTGATGTGCTTGGTCTCACTAATCTTGAAGAATGTTCCTTGAATTTGCACTTGGTGAATTCCACTATTAAAAAACCTATGGGAAGAATTAATGATGTTCTTATTCTTGCAAATATAAACTATGTACCCATAGATTTTATTGTTCTTGATATTCATTGCAATCCGTCTTCCCCAATTATTCTTGGTAGACCGTTTTTACGCACTATTGATGTCGTGATTGATATGAAAGAAGGCAATATCAAGTTCCAATTTACTTTGAGAAAGGGTATGGAACACTTTCCTAGAACAAAAATCAGGCCACCTTATGAATCAATCATTAGGACATATTATGGATCTCGAACCAAGGATGACAAAACTTAGATCCTTGCCTTACACCTAGCTAAGGGCGTAAAACTATAGTGCTTGTTGGGAGGCAACCCAATGAATAAAATTTATTTTTGCTTTTTGCTTTCTGTTCTTGTGTATTTACAAAATTATGTCTCTGGTATGATTGTGCTATTTGTGTTTTAATTAGTGTTTGTGCCAAGTAAAGCCTTTAGGATCTTCTTGGGTGATAGTTGTTTGATCTTGCTGAAAAAACAGAAACTTTGGTGCTCACAAAAATAATTATTAAAAATCACCAGAACGTGATAAAATGCCAATTCTTTCTGCAGTAGTTCAATAAACAAATTACCATGGCCTTCCTAATTTTTCAGAATTTTTGGAGTTACGTAAGTATTCGTCAAAGACAGATTACTATAGACTATTCTGTTTTGACAGATTCTGTTTTCTTTGTGTTGTGTGCTTATTTTGATAGTTCTATGGTTTTATTTGATGAGATTTTGCCATAGAAAAGTTGGAATACAGTATATATAATACAAAAATAAAATATGAATTGGTTTGATACAACACTTATAGTAGTGGTTTGCTTTCTTATACTAACGGATCTCACGAAGATTTTGTTGAGTTTTGTGTGATTGAAGTTTTCAAGTTTTGAGTTATCTTACAATGGATGAAGGAAGGATGTAAGAGCCTAAGCTTGGGGATTCCCCAGCATCCCAAGATATTATCCAAGAATGAGCAACCAACTAAGCTTGGGGATGCCCCCGAGTGGCATCCCTGCTTTCTTCCAACAACTATCAGTATTTTACTTGAGGCTATATTTTTATTCGTCACATGATATGTGTTTTGCTTGGAGCGTCTTGTATGATATGTGTCTTTTCTTGCTTTATTTTGTGTTTTAAGTCATCAATACTTGCTGGACACAACTATTTGAGAGAGCCAAAATTATGTCATTGATACGTCCATTTTGCATGATGCTTTTATATCGATATTTATTGCATTATGGGCTGTTATTTCACATTATGTCACAATACTTATGGCTATTCTCTCTTATTTTACAAGGTTTACATAAGGAGGGAGAATGTCGGCAGCTGGAATTCTGGGCTGGAAAAGGAACAAATATTAGAGACCTATTCTGCACAACTCCAAAAGTCCTGAAACTCCACGGAATACCTTATAATAAATAATGAAAAATCCTCGCCAAAGATGAAGACCAGGGGGCCACACCCTTCTCGCGAGGGTGGGGGGCGCCCCCCCCCCCCCAGGGCGCGCCCCCTACCTCGTGGGCCCCCTGGTGGCTCTCCGATGACCATCTTCTCCTATATGAAGTCTTTCGTCGAGAAAAAAATAGGAAGCAACCTTTCGGGACGAAACTCCGCCGCCACGAGGCGGAACCTTGGCGGATCCAATCTAGAGCTCCGGCAGAGCTGTTCTGCCGGGGAAAGAAATCATCGCCATCCTCATCACCAATGCTCCTCTTATCGGGAGAGGGCAATCTCCATCAACATCTTCATCAGCACCATCTCATCTCAAAACCCTTGTTCATCTCTTGTATCCGATTCTTGTCTTCAAGTCCGGGATTGGTGCTAGTAGGTTGCTAGTAGTGTTAATTACTCCTTGTAGTTGATGCTAGTTGGTTTAATTGGTGGAAGATCATACGTTCAGATCCTTTATGCATATTATTACCCCTCTGATTATGAACATGAATATGCTTTGTGAGTAGTTACGTTTGTTCCTGAGGACAAGGGAGAAGTCTTGCTATTAGTAGTCATGTGAATTTGGTATTCGTTCGATATTTTGATGAGATGTATGTTGTCTAGCCTCTAGTGGTGTTATGTGAACGTCGACTACATAACACTTCACCATTATTTGGGCCTAGAGGAAGGCATTGGGAAGTAATAAGTAGATGATGGGTTGCTAGAGTGACAGAAGCTTAAACCCTAGTTTATGCGTTGCTTCGTAAGGGGCTGATTGGGATCCATATGTTTCATGCTATGGTTAGGTTTACCTTAATACTTTTGTTGTAGTTGCAGATGCTTGCAATAGAGGTTAATCATAAGTGGGATGCTTGTTCAAGAAGAACAGCACCCAAACACCGGTCCACCCACATATCAAATTATCAAAGTACCGAACGCGAATCATATGAGCGTGATGAAAACTAGCTTGACGATATTCCCATGTGTCCTCGGGAGCGCTTTTCCTTATATAAGAGTTTGTCCAGGCTTGTCCTTTGCTACAAAAAGGAATGGGCCACCTTGCTGCACTTTATTTACTTTTTTTACTTGTTGCTCGTTACAAATTATCTCATCACAAAACTATCTGTTACCACTTATTTCAGTACTTGCAGAGAATACCTTGCTGAAAACCGTTTATCATTTCCTTCTGCTCCTCGTTGGGTTCGACACTCTTACTTATCGAAAGGACTATGATAGATCCCCTATACTTGTGGGTCATCAAGACTCTTTTCTGGCGCCGTTGCCGGGGAGTGAAGCGCCTTTGGTAGGTGGAATTTGGTAAGGAAAAATTTATATAGTGTGCTGAAATTTACTATCACTTGTTACTATGGAAAGTAATCCTCTGAGGGGCTTGTTCGGGGTATCTTCACCCTGACCAGTAGAGCAAAGAGTTGCTCCTCAACCTACTGAACCTATTGAAAATGAATATGAAAATGAAATTCCTTATGAGTATCCTTCGAGTATAATAGAAAAACTGCTAGCTAATCCTTTTACAGGAGATGGAACAAAGCATCCTGATGAACACCTAATATATGTGGATGAGGTTTGTGGATTATTTAAGCTTGCAGGTATACCCGATGATGTTGCTAAGAAGAAGGTCTTCCCTTTATCTTTGAAGGGAGACGCATTGGTATGGTATAGGGTATGTGATGATACGAGATCATGGAATTATAGAAGATTGAAATTGGAATTTCATCAAAAGTATTACCCTATGCATCTTGTTCATCGTGATTGCAATTATATATATAATTTTTGGCCTCGCGAAGGAGAAAGCATCGCTCAAGCTTGGGGGAGGCTTAAATCAATGTTATATTCATGCCCCAATCATGAGCTTTCAAGAGAAACAATTATTCAAAAAAATTATGCTCGGCTTTTTGATAACAATCGCACCATGCTTGATACTTCTTGTGCTGGCTCTTTTATGATGAAGACTATTGAATTCAAATGGGATTTATTGGATAGAATTAAACGCAACTCTGAAGATTGGGACCTCGACAATGGTAAGGAGTCAGGTATGACACCTAAGTTTGATTGTGTTAAATCTTTTATGGATACCGATATTTTCTGTAAGTTTAGCACTAAATATGTACTTGATTCTGAGATAGTAGCTTCTTTCTGTGAATATTTTGCTACTTATGTTGATCTCCCTAAGGAGAAGTGGTTTAAATATCATCCTCCCATAGAAGTAAAAGTAGCTGCACCTATTAATGTTGAAGAAAAGACTATCACTTATAATGATCCTATTGTTCCTACTTCTTATGTTGAGAAACCACCTTTCCCTGTTAGAATAAAGGATCATGCTAAAGCTTCAACTGTGGTTCGTAAAAGCAATATTAAAACATATACACCTCCTGAGCAAGTTAAAGTTGAACCTAATATTGCTATTTTTAAAGAGCTCTTGTCTGATAATATTGATGGGCATGTTATTCAGTTCTGCGGTGAAACTGCTAGAATTGATAAACCTTGTGCTAAAGATAAACATAGACCTGTGGTAGGCGTGCCTGTTATTTCTGTTAAAATAGGAGATCATTGTTATCATGGCTTATGTGATATGGGTGCTAGTGCTAGTGTTATACCTTATGACTTGTATAAAGAAATCAAGCATGAAATTGCACCTGCTAAGTTAGAAGATATTGATGTCACAATTAAACTTGCTAATAGAGATACTATTTCAGCAGTGGGAATTGTTAGAGATGTTGAAGTCTTGTGTGGGAAAACTAAATATCCTGCTGATTTTCTTGTTCTTAGTTCTCTACAAGATAGCTTTTGTCCCATTATATTTGGTAGACCCTTCTTGAACACTGTTAATGCTAAGATAGACTGCGAAAAGAATGTTGTTACTATTGGCTTGCATGATATGACTCATGAATTTAATTTCTCTAAATTTAGTAAACAACACCGTGAATAAGAATTGCCTAGTAATGATGAAATTATTGGTCTTGCTTCTATTGTCGTACCTCCTAGTGATCCTTTAGAACAATATTTGCTAGACCATGAAAATGATATGTTTATGAATGAAAGAAGGGAAATAGATGAAGTATTCTTTAAACAGGAACCTATGCTGAAACACAATTTACCTGTTGAAATCCTAGGGGATCCTCCTCCACCTAAGGGTGATCCCGTGTTTGAGCTTAAACAGTTGCCTGGTAATCTTAAATATGCTTATCTTGATGAAAAGAAGATATATCATGTTATTATTAGTGCTAACCTTTCAGAGCATGAAGAAGAAAGATTATTGAAAACTCTGAAGAAGCACTGTGCTGCTATTGGATATACTCTTGATGATCTTAAGGGCATTAGACCCACTCTATGTCAACATAAAATAAATTTGGAAGCAGATGACAAACCAGTTCGTGATCCTCAACGACGTCTGAATCCCAAGATGAAAGAAGTGGTAAGAAAAGAAATACTAAAGCTTCTGGAGGCAGGTATAATTTATCCTGTTGCTGATAGTCAGTGGGTAAGTTCGGTTCATTGTGTCCCTAAGAAGGGAGGTATTACTGTTGTTCCTAATGATAAAGATGAATTGATTCCACAAAGAATTATTACAGGTTATAGGATGGTAATTGATTTCCGCAAATTAAATAAGGCTACTAAGAAAGATCATTACCCCTTACCTTTTATCGATCAAATGCTAGAAATATTATGCAAACATACACATTGCTGCTTTCTAGATGGTTATTCTGGTTTCTCTCAAATACCTGTGTCGGCTAAAGATCAATCAAAGACTACTTTTACATGCCCTTTTGGTACTTTTGCTTATAGACGTATGCCTTTTGGTTTATGCAATGCATCTGCTACCTTTCAAAGATGCATGATGGCTATATTCTCTGACTTTTGTGAAAAGATTTGTGAGGTTTTCATGGACGACTTTTCCCTCTATGGATCTTCTTTTGATGATTGCTTGAGCAATCTTGATCGAGTTTTGCAGAGATGTGAAGAAACTAATCTTGTCTTGAATTGGGAAAAGTGCCACTTTAAGGTTAATGAAGGTATTGTCTTGGGGCATAAAGTTTCTGAAAGAGGTATTGAAGTTGATAAAGCCAAGGTTGATGCTATTGAAAAGATGCCATGTCCCAAGGACATCAAAGGTATAAGAAGTTTCCTTGGTCACGCCGGATTTTATAGGAGGTTCATTAAGGACTTCTCAAAAATTTCTCGGCCTCTGACTAATTTATTACAAAAAGATATACCATTTGTCTTTGATGATGATTGTGTAGAAGCATTTGAAATACTTAAGAAAGCATTAGTCTCTGCACCTATTGTTCAGCCACCTGATTGGAATTTACCCTTTGAAATTATGTGTGATGCTAGCGATTATGCTGTAGGTGCTGTTCTAGGGCAAAGAATTGATAAGAAATTAAATGTTATCCATTATGCTAGTAAGACTCTAGACAATGCTCAAAGAAATTATGCTACTACTGAAAAAGAACTTTTAGCAGTTGTATTTGCTTGTGATAAGTTCAGACCTTATATTGTAGATTCTAAAGTAACTATCCACACTGATCATGCTGCTATTAAATACCTTATGGATAAGAAAGATGCTAAACCTAGACTTATTAGATGGGTTCTCTTGCTGCAAGAATTTGATTTGCACATTGTTGATAGAAAAGGACCTCAGAACCCCGTTGCAGACAACTTATCTAGGTTAGAGAATGTTCTTGATGACCCACTACCTATTGATGATAGCTTTCCTGATGAACAATTAAATGTCATAAGTACTTCTCGTAGTACCCCTTGGTATGCTGATTATGCTAATTACATAGTTGCTAAATTTATACCACCTAGCTTCACATACCAACAAAACAAAAAGTTCTTCTATGATTTGAGACATTACTTTTGGGATGACTGATACGTGTCCAACGTATCTATAATTTTTGATTGCTCCATGCTATATTATCTACTGTTTTGGACTATATTGGGCTTTATTTTCTGCTTTTATATTATTTTTGGGACTAACCTATTAACCGGAGGCCCAGCCCAGAATTGCTATTTTTGCCTATTTCAGTGTTTCGAAGAAACGGAATATCAAACGGAGTCCAAACGGAATGAAACCTTCGGGAATGTGATTTTCTCACCGAACGTGATCCAGGAGACTTGTACCCTATGCCAAGGCATCAGAGAGGCGGTCACGAGGGTGGGGGGCGCCCCCCCTAGGGCGCGCCCCCTGCCTCGTTGGCCCCTCGGAGCTCCACCGACGTACTTCTTCCTCCTATATATACATACGTACCCCCAAACGATCAGATACGGAGCTAAAAACCTAATTCCACCGCCGCAACTTTCTGTATCCACGAGATCCCATCTTGGGGCCTGTTCCGGAGCTCCGCCGGAGAGGGCCGTCATCACGGAGGGCTTCTACATCATCATAGCCTCTCCGATGAAGTGTGAGTAGTTTACCTCAGACCTTCGGGTCCATAGTTAGTAGCTAGATGGCTTCTTCTCTCTTTTTGGATCTCAATACAAAGTTCTCCCCCTCTCTTGTGGAGATCTATTCGATGTAATCTTCTTTTTGCGGTGTGTTTGTTGAGACCGATGAATTGAGGGTTTATGATCAAGTCTATCTATGAATAATATTTGAATCTTCTCTGAATTCTTTTATGTATGATTGGTTATCTTTGTAAGTCTCTTCGAATTATCCGTTTGGTTTGGCCAACTAGATTGGTAGTTCTTGCCATGGGAGAAGTGCTTAGCTTTGGGTTCGATCTTGCGGTGTCCTTTCCCAGTGACAGAAGGGGCAGCAAGGCACGTATTGTATCATTGCCATCGAGGATAACAAGATGGGGTTTATTTCATATTGCATGAATTTATCTCTCTACATCATGTCATCTTGCTTAAGGCGTTACTCTGTTTTTAACTTAATACTCTAGATGCATGCTGGATAGCGGTCGATGAGTGGAGTAATAGTAGTAGATGTAGAATCGTTTCGGTCTACTTGTCACGGACGTGATGCCTATATACATGATCATGCATAGATATTCTCATAACTATGCTCAATTCTGTCAATTGCTCAACAGTAATTTGTTCACCCACCGTAGAATACTTATGCTCTTGAGAGAAGCCACTAGTGAAACCTATGGCCCCCGGGTCTATTCTCATCATATCAATCTCCATCACTTTAATCTTGCTTTGCTTTTTTACTTTGCCTTTACTTTTTACTTTGCATCTCTATACCAAAAATACCAAAAATATTATATCTATCATATCTCACTCTCGTAAGTGACCGGGAAGGGATTGACAACCCCTAATCGCGTTGGTTGCGAGTAGCTATCATTTTGTGCAGGTACGAGGGACTTGAGCATGGCCTCCTACTGGATTGATACCTTGGTTCTCAAAAACTGAGGGAAATACTTACGCTACTTTGCTGCATCATCCCTTCCTCTTCGGGGAAAACCAACGCAAGCTCAAGAGGTAGCAAGAAGGATTTATGGCGCCGTTGCCGGGGAGTCTACGCAAAAAGTCAACACACCAAGTACCCATCACAATCCCTATCTCTCGCATTACATTATTTGCCATTTGCCTCTCGTTTTCCTCTCCTCCACTTTACCCTTGCTGTTTTATTCGCCCTCTCTCTCTCTATCCTCCCTCTCTATTTGCCTCTTTTGCTCGCTTGCCTTTTTGTTTGCTCGTGTGTTAGATTGCTTGTTTGTCGGCTCAAGATAATACTAAATTGTGTGACTTCACCAATACCAACAACAATGATTTTATTAGCACTCCAATTGCTCCTCTTACCGATGCTGAATCTTGTGAAATTAATACTGCTTTGTTGAATCTTGTTATGAAAGATCAATTCTCCGGCCTTCCTAGTGAAGATGCCGCTACTCATCTGAATAGCTTCGTTGATTTATGTGATATGCAAAAGAAAAAAGATGTCGATAATGATGTCGTTAAATTGAAGCTATTTCCTTTTTCGCTTAGAGATCGTGCTAAAGCTTGGTTTTCGTCTTTGCCTAAAAATAGTATTGATTCTTGGAACAAGTGCAAAGGTGCTTTTATCTCTAAGTATTTCCCTCCCGCTAAGATCATCTCTCTTAGAAACGATATTATGAACTTTAAGCAACTTGATCATGAACAAGTTGCACAAGCTTGGGAGAGAATGAAATTAATGATACGTAATTGCCCTACTCATGGTTTGAATTTGTGGATGATCATACAAAATTTTTATGCCGGATTGAATTTTGCTTCTAGAAAACTTTTAGATTCAGCCGCGGGAGGCACTTTTATGGAAATCACTTTAGGAGATGCTACCAAACTCCTAGATAATATTATGGTTAATTATTCTCAATGGCACACTGAAAGATCTTCTAATAAAAAAGTGCATGCGATAGAAGAAATTAATGTGTTGAGTGGAAAGATGGATGAACTTATGAAATTATTTACTACTAAGAGTGTTTCTTCTGATCCTAATGATATGCCTTTGTCTACTTTGATTGAGAATAACAATGAATCTATGGATGTGAATTTTGTTGGTAGGAATAATTTTGGTAACAACGCTTATAGAGGGAATTTTAATCCTAGGCCATATCCTAGTAATCCTTCTAATTATTATGGTAATTCCTACAACAACTCTTATGGAAATTATAATAAGATGCCCTCTGAATTTGAGAATAGTGTTAAAGAGTTTATGAATTCACAAAAGAATTCTAATGCTTTGCTTGAGGATAAATTGCTTAAAGTTGATGATTTGGCTAGAAACGTTGATAGAATTTCTCTTGAGGTTGATTCTTTAAAGCTTAGATCTATTCCTCCTAAGCATGATATCAATGAGTCTCTCAAAGCCATGAGAATTTCCATTGATGAGTGCAAAGAAAGAACCGCTAGGATGCGTGCTTCCAAAGATGCCTTTATTAAAGCGTGTTCCTCCAATTCCTATGAAAATCAAGATGAAGATCTAAAAGTTATTGATGTGTCCCCTATTAATTCTTTATTTTGCAATATTAATCTTGATTAAACTGAATATGATCTTCCTTTAGCTAGAAGGCGTTCTAAAAATTTGGAGTGTTTAGATCTTAATGATGAAATTGATGAAAGTGGGATTGAAAGAAATAAAAATCTAGATGTTGCTAAACCCACTATATTGGATTTCAAGGAATTTAATTATGAAAGTTGCTTTTTAATTGATTGTATTTCATTGTTGCAATCCGTGCTAAATTCTCCACATGCTTATAGTCAACATAAAGCCTTCACCGAACATATTGTTGATGCCTTGATGCAATCTTATGAAGAAAAACTTGAGTTATAAGTTTCTAT
This sequence comes from Triticum urartu, assembly GCF_003073215.2. Lineage (NCBI taxonomy): Eukaryota > Viridiplantae > Streptophyta > Magnoliopsida > Poales > Poaceae > Triticum > Triticum urartu. The sequence continues at coordinate 481,556,345 of NC_053024.1, forward strand.
CCCTAGAAAACTCTATGATGAGTGGGAACTAACTATTAAAATTAAAATTAAAGATCATGAGTTTTATGCTTTGTGTGATTTGGGTGCTAGTGTCTCTACTATTCCCAAGACTTTGTGTGATTTACTAGATTTCCGCAATTTTGATGATTGCTCTCTAAACTTGCATCTTGCGAATTCTACTATTAAGAAACCTATGAGAAGGATTAATGATGTTCTTATTGTTGCAAATAGGAATTATGTGCCTGTAGATTTCATTGTTCTTGATATAGATTGCAATCCTTCTTGCCCTATTATTCTTGGTAGACCTTTCCTTAGAACGGTTGGTGCGATTATTGATATGAAGGAAGGGAATATTAGATTTCAATTTTCATTAAAAAAGGGCATGGAACACTTTCCAAGAAAGAAAATAAAATTACCATATGAAACTATCATGAGAGCCACTTATGGATTGCCTACCAAAGATGGCAATACCTAGATCTATCCTTGCTTTTATGCCTAGCTATGGGCGTTAAACGATAGCGCTTGTTGGGAGGCAACCCAATTTTATTTTTATTCCTTGCTTTTTGCTCCTGCTTAGTAATAAATAAATTATTTAGCCTCTGTTTTGGTTGAGTTTTTTGTGTTTAATTAGTGTTTGTGCCAAGTAGAACCGTTGGGAAGACTTGGGGAAAGTCTTGTTGAACTTGCTGTAAAAAACAGAAACTTTAGCGCTCACGAGAACTGCTGTCATTTTTATTTGAAGAGCGATATTTAGTTAATTCTTTCTGAAGATGATTAATAGATAAATACCTCACGTCCAGCAATTTATTTTAGAATTTTTGGGGTTCCACATCTTGCGCTAGATACAGATTACTACAGACTGTTCTGTTTTTGACAGATTCTGTTTTTCGTGTGTTGTTTGCTTATTTTGATGAATCTATGGCTAGTAAAATATTTGATAATCCATAGAGAAGTTGGAATACAGTAGGTTTAACACCAATATAAATAAATAATAAGTTCATTACAGTACCTTGAAGTGGTCTTTTGTTTTCTTTCGCTAACGGAGCTCACGAGTTTTCTATTTTGAGTTTTGTGTTGTGAAGTTTTCAAGTTTTGGGTGAATTATTTTGATGGATCATGGAACAAGGAGTGGAAAGAGCCTAAGCTTGGGGATGCCCATGGCACCCCAAAGATAATCCAAGAACACCAAGAAGTCAAAGCTTGGGGATGCCCCGGAAGGCATCCCCTCTTTCGTCCACTTCCATCGGTAATTTACTTGGAGCTATATTTTTATTCACCAACATGATATGTGTTTTGCTTGGAGCGTCTTGTATTATTTGTGTATTTGTGTCTTAGTATGGCACAATCATCCTTGCTGTACACACCTTTTGAGAGAGCCATATATGAATTAAAATTTGATAGAATAATCTATGTGCTTCAATTATATCTTTTGAGCTATGTAGTTTTGCTCTATGTGCTTCATTTATATCTTTTGAGCTATGTAGTTTTGCTCTATGTGCTTCACTTATATCTTTTGAGCGTTATAAGTTTGCTCTATGTGCTTCACTTAGATCTTTTAGAGCACGGTGGTGGATTTGTTTTAAAGAAACTATTGATCTCTCATGCTTCACTTAAATTATTTTGAGAGTCTCTTAATAGCATGGTAATTTGCTTAATAATAATATGCTTGGTATTCAAGATTTGTGAAACTTTCTTTTGAGTGTGTTGAATACTAAGAAAAGATTGAAACATGATAATTGTTTTGAGATATGGAGGTGATAATATTAAAGTCATGCTAGTTGAGTAGTTGTGAATTTAAAGAATACTTGTGTTAAAGTTTGTGATTCCCGTAGCATGCATGTATGGTGAACCGTTATGTGATGAAGTCGGAGCATGATTTATTTATTGATTGTCTTCCTTATGAGTGGCGGTCGGGGACGAGCGATGGTCTTTTCCTACCAATCTATCCCCCTAGGAGCATGCACGTAATACTTTGCTTTGATAACTTCTAGATTTTTGCAATAAGTATATGAGTTCTTTATGACTAATGTTGAGTCCATGGATTATACGCACACTCACCCTTCCACCTTTGCTAGCCTCTCTAATACCGCACACTTTTCGCCGGTATCATACACCCACCATATACCTTCCTCAAAACAGCCACCATACCTACCTATTATAGCATTTCCATAGCCATTCCGAGATATATTGCCATGCAACTTTCCACCGTTCCGTTTATTATGACACACTCCATCATTGTCATATTGCATATCCCGGTACACCGCCGGAGGCATTCATATAGAGTCATATTTTGTTCTAAGTATTGAGTTGTAATTGTTGAGTTGTAAGAAAAATAAAAGTGTGATGATCATCATTATTAGAGCATTGTCCCAGTGAGGAAAGAATGATGGAGACTATGATTCCCCCATAAGTCGGGATGAGACTCCGGACGAAAAAAAATTAAAAAAAAAGAGGCCAAAGAAGCCCAAATAAAGTGGCCATAAAAAGGGAGAAAAGGCCCCAAAAAATGAGAGAAAAAGAGAGAAGGGACAATGTTACTATCCTTTTACCACACTTGTGCTTCAAAGTAGCACCATGATCTTCATAGTAGAGAGTCTCTCATGTTATCACTTTCATATACTAGTGGGAATTTTACATTATAGAACTTGGCTTGTATATTCCAATGATGGGCTTCCTCAAATTGCCCTAAGTCTTCATGAGCAAGCAAGTTGGATGCACACCCACTTAGTTTCTTTTTGAGCTTTCATATACTTATAGCTCTAGTGCATCCGTTGCATGGCAATCCCTACTCACTCACATTGATATCTATTGATGGGCATCTCCATAGCCCGTTGATACACCTAGTTGATGTGAGACTACCTTCTCCTTTTGGTCTTATCCACAACCACCATTCTATTCCACCTATAGTGCTATATCCAGGGCTCACGCTCATGTATTGCATGAAGATTGAAAAAGTTTTGAAAAAGTTATAGTATGAAACAATTGCTTGGCTTGTCATCGGGGTTGTGCATGATTTAAATACTTTGTGTGGTGAAGATAGAGCATAGCAAGACTATATGATTTTGTAGGGATAACTTTCTTTGGCCATGTTATTTTGAGAAGACATAATTGCTTTGTTAGTATGCTTGAAGTATTATTATTTTTATGTCAATATAAACTTTTGTCTTGAATCTTTCGAATCTGAATATTCATATCACAATTAAGAAGATTTGCATTTAAATTATGCCAAGTAGCACTCCGCATCAAAAATTCTCTTTTTATCATTTACCTACTCGAGGACGAGCAGGAATTAAGCTTGGGGATGCCTGATACGTCTCCAACGTATCTATAATTTTTGATTGCTCCATGCTATATTATCTACTGTTTTGGACTATAGTGGGCTTTATTTTCCACATTTATATTATTTTTGGGACCAACCTATTAACCGGAGGCCCAACCCAGAATTGTTGTTTTTTGCCTATTTTAGTGTTTCGAAGAAATGGAATATCAAACGGAGTCCAAACGGAATGAAACCTTCGGGAACGTGATTTTCTCACCGAACGTGATCCAGGAGACTTGTACCCTATGCCAAGGCATTAGAGAGGCGGTCACGAGGGTGGGGGGCGCCCCCCTAGGGCGCGCCCCCTGCCTCATGGGCCCCTCAGAGCTCCACCGACGTACTTCTTCCTCCTATATATACATACGTACCCCCAAACGATCAGATACGGAGCTAAAAACCTAATTCCACCGCCGCAACTTTCTGTATCCACGAGATCCCATCTTGGGGCCTGTTCCAGAGCTCCGCCGGAGAGGGCCGTCATCACGGAGGGCTTCTACATCATCATAGCCTCTCCGATGAAGTGTCAGTAGTTTACCTTAGACCTTCGGGTCCATAGTTATTAGCTAGATGTCTTCTTCTCTCTTTTTGGATCTCAATACAAAGTTCTCCCCCTCTCTCGTGGAGATCTATTCGATGTAATCTTCTTCTTTTTGCGGTGTGTTTGTTGAGACCGATGAATTGTGGGTAGCTATCAGATCTCACTCTCTATACCAAAAATACCAAAAATATTATATCTATCAGATCTCACTCTCGTAAGTGACTGTGAAGGGATTGAAAACCCCTAATCGCGTTGGTTGCGAGTAGCTATCGTTTTGTGCAGGTACGAGGGACTTGAGCGTGGCCTCCTACTGGATTGATACCTTGGTTCTCAAAAACTGAGGGAAATACTTACGCTACTTTGCTGCATCATCCCTTCCTCTTCGGGGAAAAACAACGCAAGCTCAAGAGGTAGCAATGACCTAGATCTTTATAAAGAAGCAGTAGATGGTGTTATTAGACGTTGTGTACCTGAGCATGAACAGGAACATATCCTACGCAAGTGCCACTCCGAAACTTATGGAGGACACCACGCGGGAGATAGAACTGCACATAAGGTATTGCAATCCGGTTTTTATTAGCCTACTCTCTTCAAGGATGCCCGTAAGTTTGTCCTATATTGTGATGAATGTCAAAGAATTGGTAATATTAGTAGACCTCAAGAAATGCCTATGAATTATTCACTTGTTATTGAACCATTTGATGCTTGGGGCTTTGATTATATGGGACCTTTTCCTGCCTCTAATGGATATACACATATTTTAGTTGCTGTTGATTACATTACTAAGTGGGTAGAAGCTATTCCAACTAGTAGTGCTGATCATAACACTTCTATTAAAATGCTTAAAGAAGTTATTTTTCCGAGGTTTGGAGTCCCTAGATATTTAATGACTGATGGTGGTTCACATTTTATTCATGGTGCTTTCCGTAAAATGCTTGTTAAATATGACGTCAATCATAGAATTGCATCTCTGTATCACCCACAGTCTAGTGGTCAAGTAGAATTGAGTAATAGAGAACTCAAATTAATTTTGCAAAAGACTGTCAATAGGTCTAGAAAGAATTGGCCCAAGAAACTTGATGATGCATTATGGGCCTATAGAACTGCATATAAAAATCCTATGGGTATGTCTCCGTATAAAATGGTCTATGGAAAAGCATGTCACTTACCTCTCGAACTAGAACATAAGGCATATTGGGCTATTAAAGAGCTCAACTATGATTTTAAACTTGCCGGTGAGAAGAGGTTATTTGAAATTAACTCACTTGATGAATGGAGAACCCAAGCTTATGAAAATGCCAAGTTGTTTAAAGAAAAGGTTAAAAGATGGCATGACAAAAGGATACAGAAGCGTGAGTTTAATGTAGGTGATTATGTATTGCTATACAACTCTCGTTTAAGATTTTTTGCAGGGAAACTTCACTCTAAATAGGAAGGCCCCTATGTTATCGAGGAAGTTTACCGTTCCGGTGCCATAGAAATCAACAACTTCGAAGGCACAAATCCGAAAGTGGTAAATGGTCAAAGAATCAAACATTATATCTCAGGTAATCCCATAAATGTTGAAACCAATATTATTGAAACTGTAACCCCGGAGGAATACATAAGGGACACTTTCCAGAATGTTTCAGACTCCGAAAAGGAATAGGTATGTGGTACGGTAAGTAAACCGACTCCAAAACAATTCTTAAGGCAATATTTTTCCATTTTGGAATATTTAGAAAAATAGAAAATTAAGTAGCAGCCCGGGAAGGACACGAGGGCCCCATGAGGGTGGAGGGCGCGCCCTACCCCCCTAGGCGCGCCCCCTACCTCGTGAGCACCTCGTGTGCCTTCCGGACTCCGTTTTCTTGCACGATACGTATTTTGGTCGGTAAAAATTCATTATATAATCTCCCAGGGGTTTTGACTCCCGTATCACGCAAAAATCCTCTGTTTTTGTTTCAAGCTGTTGCTGCTGCAGATTAGAGCAAGATGTCTTCTCAAGAGTCAGTCGGGGAGAGCCGGGTATCTAATTTGGCACCGGAACCAAGGGCAAACAGCGACCCTGACCACTTTGGGCCAGTAACGGAGGAAGAGATGGAGGCTGACTTAATGGGGGTAGATGCCATGGAGGGTCAAGAAGTCACCTCTCGCCTCCGAGCTAGGTTCACGATGGGGAAACTGCAGAGCTCAGCTATTCCAAACTCGGTTATCCTTTCCAATGTTAGATTTCTTTCTTATGAGAATATGAAAAAGAGTGTCACTGGTTCTCCCGCAGCTATGCAGCACCCTCGGGTGCAGGGAGCTTTGGCTGTTACAGGAAAATTCCGAAAGGAAATAATGGATCTCAAGCAGCAAGTCAACAAGCTTGAGGAGGAGAATCGTATATTGAGGGGCATCATCGCCAAGAACATCACATCACCATCCCCGAAAAGAGAGACATAATCACCTGGGTATGGGCACTCCCCTTGGCAACTGCCAAGCTTGGGGGAGGTGCCCCGGTATCGTATCACCATCACTTTTATCTTTACCATTTTTCTTAGTTCGATCCTTTTGGTAATATTTTGATCTAGTAGAATAAAAGTTCTTAGTATGATCTAGTCATGAGTTTTGCTTTATTATCCTTCTATGTAATTGAGTCCGTGAGCTATATAATAAAGATTAGTGTTGAGTCAAGGGCTTGATTTTCTTGATATGATCTTGGGTGAATAAAAGAAAAGAGAAAACAAAATAAAAAGAAACAAAGAGATCATGTGAGTCTTATGGAGAGTAATGAGCTCACATAGAAAGAGTATGATGAATAAAAGTTGTTGAGGGTTGACAAACACAATTTTGGTCATCGTTGCAATTAAAAGGAAGTAATAAAGAAAGAGAGGTCTTCACATATAAATATACTATCTTGGACATCTTTTATGATTGTGAGCACTCATTAAAATATGACATGTTAAAGAGTTGACATTGGACAAGGAATACAGCATGGTGGGTTATGTTTGCTTACATCTGAGATAAATTATATCGTCTTGGATCCTCCAACATGTTGAGCTTGCCTTTCCCCCTCATGCTAGCCAAATTCTCAGCACCAAGTAGAGATACTACTTGTGCTTCCAAATACCCTTAAACCAGTTTTGCCATGAGAGTCCACCATATCTACCTATGGATTGAATAAGGTCCTTCAAGTAAGTTGTCATCGGTGCAAAGCAATAAAAGTTGCTCTCTAAATATGTATGATTGATTGGTGTGGGAGAAATAAGCTTTATACGATCTTGTGATGTGGAAGTAATAAAAGCGACGGACTGCATAATAAAGGTTCATATCACAAGGGGCAATATAAAGTGACGTTCTTTCGCATTAAGATTTTGTACATCCAACCATAAAAGCGCATGGCAACCTCTGCTTCCCTCTGCAAAGGGCCTATCTTTTATCATTATCTTCTACCTTATGCAAGAGTCATGGTGATTTTCACCCTTCCTTTTTACACTTTATCCTTTGGCAAGCACAATATGTTGGAAAGATCCTGGTATATATGGCTAATTGGATGTGAGTTTACATGAACTATTACTGTTGACATTACCCTCGAGGTAAAACGTTGGGAGGCAAGACTATAAACCCTATCTTTCTCTGTGTCCGATTAAAACTCCATACCCATAAGTATTGCGTGAGTGTCAGCAATTGTGAAAGATTATATGATAGTTGAGTATGTGGACTTGCTGAAAAGCTCTTATACATTGACTCTTTCCTATGTTATGATAAATTGTAATTGCTTCAATGACCGAGATTGTAGTTTGTTAGTTCTCAATGAAGTTTACGATTCATACTTGATATTGTGATTAAATTATTACTCTAGCATTAGAGATCATATGACAAGAATTATATAAGTTGATGTTCTAAGAATGATCATGATGCCCTCATGTCCGTATTTTATTTTTATCGACGCCTCTACCTCTAAACATGGGGACATATTTATTGTTATCGGCTTTCACTTGAGGACAAGCGATGTCTAAGCTTGGGGGAGTTGATACGTCCATTTTGCATCATGCTTTTATATCGATATTTATTGCAATATGGGATATTATTTCACATTATGTCACAATACTTATCGCTATTCTCTCTTATTTTACAAGGTTTTACATAAGGAGGGAGAATGCCGGCAGCTGGAATTCTGGGCTGGAAAAGGAGCAAATATTAGAGACCTATTCTGCACAACTCCAAAAGTCCTAAAACTCCATGGAGTACCTTATAATAAATAATGAAAAATCCTCGCCAAATATGAAGACCAGGGGGCCCACACCCTTCTCACGAGGGTGGGGGAGCCCCCCCTAGGGCGCGCCCCCTACCTCGTGAGCCCCCTGGTGGCTCTCCGATGACCATCTTCTCCTATATGAAGTCTTTTCGTCGAGAAAAAATAGTAAGCAACCTTTCGGGACGAAACTCCGCCGCCACGAGGCGGAACCTTGGCGGATCCAATCTAGAGCTCCGGCAGAGCTGTTCTGCCGGGGAAACTTCCCTCCCGGAGGGGGAAATCATTGCCATCCTCATCACCAACGCTCCTCTCATCGGGAGAGGGAAATCTCCATCAACATCTTCATCAGCACCATCCCATCTCAAAACCCTAGTTCATCTCTTGTATCCGATTCTTGTCTTCAAGTCCGGGATTGGTGCTAGTAGGTTGCTAGTAGTGTTAATTACTCCTTGTAGTTGATGCTAGTTGGTTTAATTGGTGGAAGATCATACGTTCAGATCCTTTATGCATATTATTACCCCTCTGATTATGAACATGAATATGCTTTGTGAGTAGTTACGTTTGTTCCTGAGGACAAGGGAGAAGTCTTGCTATTAGTAGTCATGTGAATTTGGTATTCGTTCGATATTTTGATGAGATGTATGTTGTCTAGCCTCTAGTGGTGTTATGTGAACGTCGACTACATAACACTTCACCATTATTTGGGCCTAGAGGAAGGAATTGGGAAGTAATAAGTAGATGATGGGTTGCTAGACTGACAGAAGCTTAAACCCTAGTTTATGCGTTGCTTCGTAAGGGGCTGATTTGGATCCATATGTTTCATGCTATGGTTAGGTTTACCTTAATACTTTTGTTGTAGTTGCGGATGCTTGCAATAGATGTTAATCATAAGTGGGATGCTTGTTCAAGTAAGAACAGCACCCAAGCACCGGGCCACCCACATATCAAATTATCAAAGTACCAAACGCGAATCATATGAGCGTGATGAAAACTAGCTTGACGATATTCCCATGTGTCCTCGGGAGCGCTTTTCCTTATATAAGAGTTTGTCCAGGCTTGTCCTTTGCTACAAAAAGGATTGGGCCACCTTGCTGCACTTTATTTACTTTTGTTACTTTTTGCTCGTTACAAATTATCTCATCACAAAACTATCTGTTACCACTTATTTCAGTACTTGCAGAGAATACCTTGCTGAAAACCGTTTATCATTTCCTTCTGCTCCTCGTTGGGTTCGACACTCTTACTTATTGAAAGGACTACGATAGATCCCCTATACTTGTGGGTCATCAGTCATGACTTGTTAGAATTGCTCTCCGTGCTTCACTTAAATCTTTTATGAGCCAGGACTTGCTCTAGTGCTTCACTTATATCTTTTTGAGCACGGTGTGCTTGGTATTTTTGAAGAAACACTCTCTTGCTTCACTTAGATTTATTTGAGAGTTAGTAAAAAATTTAAGAAATTCTCTCTTGCTTCACTTAAATTATTTTTAGAGAAAGAAAATTTATTATGCTCTTGATCTTCACTTATATTTGTTTGAGCTTATGAAAAGCAACACATGAAAATTAGTCCCAAAGTGATAGATATCCTAGAAGGATAAAGTAAAAAATGTCATGAAGATCATTGGACAAAATAAACTTTATTCTTAGTAATAGTTTTGAGATATGATGATGTGATATGTGAGTTATGTTGATGAGTAATTGTGCTCTGGTAAGAATATTGATGTTAAGGTTTGTGATTCCCTATGCATGCACGAAAGTCAATAATCATGCAATGAAAATTATATCCTACTTGTGGTGCATTATTCGGTGTTACTTACGATTAATGCTTGCTTTACGAAATTATTCGTTTCTTGGTTGTTCGCTTCTCAATCTTTTTGCTAGCGTTCATTTTACACCAAGTATGATCTCTACTTGTGCATCCAAAATCCTTTAAACCAGTTTTGCCATATGAGTCCACTATATCTACCTATATGCGGCATTCTTTTGCCGTTCTAAGAAAATTTGTATGTGCCATCTCTAATTTTCAAAATAAACTTCTCTTTTGTGTATCTTGTTTCACTCGCGGAATGGTAACGGGTGGCTAATATTTTCCATGCTGGATGTGTTATTCTCACGATGAGTGTTTATTCACTTGTCATTGCACGAGAGTAAGGCAAAGGTTTTAGGGATTCCCAATCCCGAAATGCAAAAATGAATTTACTTTATGTTGTCAAATAATAAATTCCTTGGGAAGTGTTAGTATGGAGGGCAGCCGTGGATACGGCTAGCCATGAAAAGTGAAAGTATGGTGGAAAAGGGAATAAACTTTTATTTTCTGTTTGGGAACCGCCTATGGCATATCTAGCATGGAAAGTGTTTGTATCTCTACGTCATTTTCGTTGGTGGGATGGATACACCTCCCAAAATGTTTTTATCTCTAATTTTTTCGCTTTGAGCTCTGGCACCTCTACAAATCCCTACTCCCCTCTGCGAAGGGCCTTTCTTTTTTACTTTATGAAATTTTATTTTTGAATTTGAGCCTCTGTCTTCTCTTATAAAAGCACCAACTAAGAGGCAATATGATCGTGAGTAACTATTGGGTATAGCTAGTATTCGAATGTGTTTCATGAATGGATCAATGTTTGAGCATGATGGGCCAGGGATAACTTATTTTAGCGTTGATATTTTGAAAGACATGATTGCTTGTTGATATGCTTGAGTATCTAAATTATTATGTCAAAACTAGACTATTTCTTTGAATCACATAAAAGTCCAAATGTCCATGCTATAAAGAAAAGAATATGATATGACTTGATGAATAGCACTCCACATCAAAAAATCTGTTTTTATCACTTACCTACTCGAGGACGAGCAGGAGTTAAGCTTGGGGATGCTGATATGTATTCAACGTATCTATAATTTTTGATTGTTCCACACTGTTTTATTATCAATCTTGGATGTTTTATAAACATTTTATAGTCATTTTATATCATTTTTGGTACTAACCTATTGACATAGTGCCCAGTGCCAGTTGTTGTTTTCTGCATGTTTTTTACATCGTAGGAAATCAATATCAAACGGAGTCCAAATGCCCCGAAACTTTTTGGAGATTTTTTATGGGTCAAAAGAAGGAAGATGGGCCCTGATTGCTCCTGGGGGCTGTCCCGAGGAGGGGACAACCCACCAGGGTGCACTAGGAGGCCCTGGTGCGCCCTGGTAGGTTGTGCCCACCTCGGGCACCCCCTGGACTGCCACTTTGCTCTATAAATACCCCAATATTCCAGAAACCCTAAAAGCATCGTTGAAATATTCATCTAGTCGTCGCAGAGTCCAGAACCACCAGATCCAATCTAGACACCATCACGGAGGGGTTCACCACTTCCATTGGTGCCTCTTCGATGATGCGTGAGTAGTTCTTTGTAGAACTTCGGGTCCGTAGTTAGTAGCTAGATGGCTTTCTCTCTCCCGCTGAATTCTCAATACAATGGTCTCTTGGAGATCCATATGATGCAACTCTTTTGCAGTGTGTTTGTTGGGATCTGATGAACTTCGAGTTTATGATCAGTTACATCTTTTTATATCCATGAAAGTTATTTGAGTTTCTTTGATCTCTTATAGCCTCGTATTTCTTCTCCGATATTTGGGTTTTGTTTGGCCAACTTGATCTATTTATCTTGCAATGGGAAGAGGTGCCCGGTAGTGGGTTCGATCTTACAGTGCTTGATCCCAGTGACAGAAAGGGAAATGACACGTATGTATCGTTGCTACTAAGGATAAAAAGACGAGATCTATATCTACCGCCATATAGATAAACGGATCTTGTCTACATCATGTCATCGTTCCTATTGCATTACTCCATTTTCCCATGAACTTAATACACTAGATGCATGCTGGATAGCGGTCGATATGTGGAGTAATAGTAGTAGATGCAGGCAGGAGTCAGTCTACTAATCTTGGATGTGATGCCTATGTAATGATCATTGCCTGGATATCGTCATGATTATTTGAAGTTCTATCAATTGCCCAACAGTAATTTGTTTACCCACCGTTTGCTATATTTCTCGAGAGAAGCCACTAGTGAAACCTACGGCCCCCGGGTCTTCTTCCTCATAAATTTTCCTTGCGATCTACTTTTCCTTCACGTTTTTATTCAGATCTATTAAACTAAAAAAATACAAAAATACTTTGCTGCACTTTTATTTATTTGCGATCTATTATTTCAATCCAATACAATTTTCTCCCGTCCGTTTGCCTATCTTGAGGCGTCGTACCCCAAAAGGGATTGACAACCCCTTTAACACGTCAGGTTGTGAGGTGTTGTTATTTGTGTGCAGGTGTTGCTTACTTTGTGTTGCTTGGTTCTCCTACTGGTTCGATACCATGGTTTCATAACTGAGGGAAATACCTACCATTGTTGTGCTACATCATCCTCTCCTCTTGGGGGAAATACCAACGTAGTCCTAGCGACACCATCATTGCACGATGATCGGCAAGCCATAGAGAATAAGTGGATCTTCAAGAAGAAGACTGACGCTGATGGTAATGTTACTGTCTACAAAGCTCGACTTGTTGCAAAAGGTTTTCGACAAGTTCAAGGAGTTGAATACGATGAGACCTTCTCACCCGTAGCGATGCTTAAGTCTGTTCGAATCATGTTAGCAATTGCCGCATTTTATGATTATGAAATTTGGCAAATGGATGTCAAAATTGCATTCCTTAATGGATATCTTAAAGAAGAGTTGTATATGATGGAACCAGAAGGTTTTCTCGATCCAAAAGGTGCTAACAAAGTGTGCAAGCTCCAGCGATCCATTTATGGACTGGTGCAAGCATCTCGGAGTTGGAATATACGCTTTGATAGTGTGATCAAAGCATATGGTTTTATACAGATTTTTGGAGAAGTCTGTATTTACAAGAAAGTGAGTGGGAGCTCTGTAGCATTTCTGATATTATATGTGTTGGGTAACGTACTAATTTCAAAAAAAATCCTACGCACACGCAGGATCATGGTGATGTATAGCAACGAGAGGGGAGAGTGTCGTCCACGTACCCTCATAGATCGTTAAGCGGAAGCGTTATGACAACGCGGTTGATGTAGTCGTACGTCTTCACGATCGACTGATCCTCAGTACCGAATGTATGGCACCTCCGCGTTCAGCACACGTTCAGCTCGGTGACGTCCCGCGAACTCATGATCCAGTAGAGCTCGGGGAAGAGTTTCATCAGCACGACGGCGTGGTGACGATGTTGATGAAGCTACCGCAGCAGGGCTTCGCCTAAACACCGCTACAGTATGACCGAGGTGGATTATGGTGGAGGAGGGCACCGCACACGGCTGGGAGAGATCTTTGTGATCAACTTGTGTCTAGAGGTGCCCCCCTGCCCCTGTATATGAAGGAGCAAGGGGGAGGCCGGCCGGCCCTTGCCTCCTACTAGGAGGGGAAAAGGCAGGGAGAGAAAGAGAAGGAAAGGAGGGCGCCGCCCCCCCCCCTTCTCCTAGTCCAATTCAAACAGGGGGAAGAGGGCACGCTGCCTGCCCTAGGCCGGCCACTCTCTCTTTCCCTTATGGCCCAACAAGGCCCATTAGCCCCGGGGAGGTTCCGGTAACCCCTCCGGTACTCCGGTAAAATCCCGATTTCACCCGGAACTATTCCGATGTCCAAATGTAGGCTTTCAATATATCAATCTTTATGTCTCGACCATTTCGAGACTCCTCGTCATGTCTGTGATCATATCCGGGACTCCGAACTACCTTTGGTACATCAAAACATATAAACTCATAAAACCGATCGTCACAGAACTTTAAGCGTGCGGACCCTACGGGTTCGAGAACTATGTAGACATGACCGAGACACGTCTTCGGTCAATAGCCAATAGCGGAACCTGGATGCTCATATTGGTTCCTACATATTATACGAAGATCTTTATCGGTCAAACCGCACAACACTATACGTTGTCCTCTTTGTCATCGGTATGTTACTTGCCCGAGATTCGATCGTCGGTATCCAATACCTAGTTCAATCTCGTTACCAGTAAGTCTCTTTACTCGTTCCGTAATACATCATCCCGTAACTAACTCATTAGTTATCATGCTTGCAAGGCTTACAGTGATGTGTATTACCGAGAGGGCCCAGAGATACCTCTCCGACAATCGGAGTGACAAATCCTAATCTTGATCTATGCCAACTCAACAAGTACCATCGGAGACACCTATAGAGCACCTTTATAATCACCCAGTTACGTTGTGACGTTTGGTAGCACACAAAGTGTTCCTCCGATATTCGGGAGTTGCATAATCTCATAGTCATAAGAACATGTATAAGTCATGAAGAAAGCAATAGCAGTAAACAAACGATCAAGTGCTAAGCTAACGGAATGGGTCAAGTCAATCACATCATTCTCCTAATGATGTGATCCCATTGATCAAATAACAACTCATGGCTATGGTTAGGAAACTTAACCATCTTTGATCAATGAGCTAGTCAAGTAGAGGCATACTAGTGACACTATGTTTGTCTATGTGTTCACACATGTATTATGTTTCCGGTTAATACAATTCTAGCATGAATAATAAACATTTACCATGAAATAAGGAAATAAATAATAACTTTATTATTGCCTCTAGGGCATATTTCCTTCAGTCTCCCACTTGCACTAGAGTCAATAATCTAGATTACATAGTAATGATTTTAACACCCATGGAGCCTTGGTGTTGATCATGTTTTGCTCGTGGAAGAGGCTTAGTCAACGGGTCTACAATATTTAGATCCGTATGTATCTTGCAAATCTCTATGTCTCCCACCTGGACTTGATCCCGGATGGAGTTGAAGCGTCTCTTGATGTGCTTGGTTCTTTTGTGAAATCTGGATTCTTTTGCCAAGGCAATTGCTTAAGTATTGTCACGAAAGATTTTCATTGGTCCCGATGCACTAGGTATGACACCTAGATCGGATATGAACTCCTTCATCCAGACTCCTTCATTCGCTGCTTCCGAAGCAGCAATGTACTCCGCTTCACATGTAGACCCCGCCACAACGCTCTGTTTAGAACTGCTCCAACTGACAGCTCCACCGTTTAATATAAACATGTATCCGGTTTGCGATTTAGAATCGTCCGGATCAGTGTCAAAGCTTGCATCAACGTAACCATTTACGATGAGCTCTTTGTCACCTCCATAAACGAGAAACTATCCTTGGTCCTTTTCAGGTACTTCAGGATGTTCTTGACCGTTGTCCAGTGATCCACTCCTGGATTACCTTGGTACCTCCCTGCTAGGCTAATATCAAGGCACACATCAGGTCTGGTACACAACATTGCATACATAATAGAGCCTATGGCTGAAGCATAGGGAACACTATTCATTTTCTCTCTATCTTCTGCAGTGGTCGGGCATTGAGTCTTACTCAACTTCACACCTTGTAACACAGGTAAGAACCCTTTCTTAGCTTGATCCATTTTGAACTTCTTCAAAACTTTATCAAGGTATGTGCTTTGTGAAAGTCCAATTAAGCGTCTTGATCTATCTCTATAGATCTTGATGCCCAATATATAAGCAGCTTCACCGAGGTCTTTCATTGAAAAACTTTTATTCAAGTATCCTTTTATGCTGTCCAGAAATTCTATATCATTTCCAATCAACAATATGTCATCCACATATAATATTAGAAATGCTACAGAGCTCCCACTCACTTTCTTGTAAATACAGCCTTCTCCAAAAGTCTGTATAAAACCATATGCTTTGATTACACTATCAAAACGTTTATTCCAACTCCGAGAGGCTTGCTGAAGGAAATATGCCCTAGAGGCAATAATAAAGTTATTATTTATTTCCTTATATCATGATAAATGTTTATTATTCAATTAACCGGAAACATAATACATGTGTGAATACATAGACAAACAGAGTGTCACTAGTATGCCTCTACTTGACTAGCTCATTAATCAAAGATGTTATGTTTCCTAACCATAGACAAAGAGTTGTTATTTGATTAATGGGATCAACATCATTAGATGATGATCTGATTGACTTGACCCATTCCGTTAGCTTAGCACTTGATCGTTTAGTATGTTGCTATTTGCCTTTCTTCATGACTTTTATACATGTTTTCCTTATGACTATGAGATTATGCAACTCCCGTTTTGCTCGGAGGAACCACTTTGTGTGCTAACCAAACGTCACAACGTAACTGGGTGATTATAAAGGAGCTCTACAGGTGTCTTCCAAAGGTACATGTTGGGTTGGCGTATTTTGAGATTAGGATTTGTCACTCCAATTGTCGGAGAGGTATCTCTGGGCCCTCTCGGTAATGCACATCACATAAGCCTTGCAAGCATTGCAACTAATGAGTTAGTTGCGAGATGATGTATTACGGAACGAGTAAAGAGACTTGCCGGTAACGAGATTGAACTAGGTATTAAGATACCGACGATCGAATCTCGGGCAAGTAACATACCGATGAACGTATGTTGTTATGCGGTCTGACCGATAAAGATCTTCGTAGAATATGTAGGAGCCAATATGGGCATCCAGGTCCCACTATTGGTTATTGACCGGAGACGTGTCTTGGTCATGTCTACATTGTTCTCGAACCCGTAGGGTCCGCACGCTTAAGGTTTCTATGACAGTTATATTATGAGTTTATGAGTTTTGATGTACCGAAGGAGTTCGGAGTCCCGGATGAGATCGGGGACATGACGAGGAGTCTCGAAATGGTCGAGACGTAAAGATCGATATATTGGACGACTATATTCGGACATCGGAAAGGTTCCGAGTGATTCGGGTATTTTTCGGAGTACCGGGTAGTTACGGGAGAAGCAATGAGCCTTGATGGGCTTTAGTGGGAAGAGGAGAAAGGGCCAAGGGGCTGCTGCGCCCCCCCTCCCCTCTAGTCCGAATTGGACTAGGGAAGGGGGCCGGCCACCTCTCCTTCTCCTCCACTTTCTTCTCCCTTCCTCCCCTCTTGGTGGACTCCTACTAGGACTTGGAGTCCTAGTAGGACTCCACATCCTGGCCGCACCAAGCCTTGGCCGGCCTCCTCCTCCTCCTCCATCCTTTATATACTGAGGCAAGGGGCTCCCCATGGACACACAAGTTGATCTTCGTGATCGTTCCTTAGCCGTGTGTGGTGCTCCCCTCCACCATATTCCACCTCGGTCATATTGTAGCGGTGCTTAGGCGAAGCCCTGCGACAGTAGTACATCAAGATCGTCACCACGCCGTCGTGCTGACGGAACTCTTCCCCGACACTTTGCTGGATCGGAGTCCGGGGATCGTCATCGAGCTGAACGTGTGCTAGAACTCGGAGGTGCCGTAGTTTCGGTGCTTGATCGATCGGGCCGTGAAGACGCACGACTACATCAACCAAGTTAACGCTTCCGTTGTTGATCTACAAGGGTACGTAGATCACACTCTCCCCCTCTCGTTGCTATGCATCACCATGATCTTGCGTGTGCGTAGGAAGTTTTTTGAAATTACTACGAAACCCAACAGTGGCATCCGAGCCTAGGTTTTATATGTTGATGTTATATGCACGAGTAGAACACAAGTGAGTTGTGGGCGATATAAGTCATACTGCTTACCAACATGTCATACTTTGGTTCGGCGGTATTGTTGGATGAAGCGGCCCAGACCGACATTACGCGTACGCTTACGCGAGACCGGTTCTCCCGACGTGCTTTGCACAGAGGTGGCTTGTGGGTGACAGTTTCTCCAACTTTAGTTGAACTGAGTGTGGCTACGCCCGGTCCTTGCGAAGGTTAAAACAGCACCAACTTGACAAACTATCGTTGTGGTTTTTGATGCGTAGGTAAGATTGGTTCTTGCTTAAGCCCGTAGCAGCCACGTAAAACATGCAACAACAAAGTAGAGAACGTCTAACTTGTTTTTGCAGGGCATGTTGTGATGTGATATGGTCAAGACATGATGCTAAATTTTATTGTATGAGATGATCATGTTTTGTAACCGAGTTATCGGCAACTGGCAGGAGCCATATGGTTGTCGCTTTATTGTATGCAATGCAATCGCGCTGTAATGCTTTACTTTATCACTAAGCGGTAGCGATAGTCGTGGAAGCATAAGATTGGCGAGACGACAACGATGCTACGATGGAGATCAAGGTGTCGCGCCGGTGACAATGGTGATCACGACGGTGCTTCGGAGATGGAGATCACAAGCACAAGATGATGATGGCCATATCATATCACTTATATTGATTGCATGTGATGTTTATCTTTTATGCATCTTATCTTGCTTTGATTGATGGTAGCATTATAAGATGATCTCTCACTAATTATCAAGAAGTGTTCTCCCTGAGTATGCACCGTTGCGAAAGTTCTTCGTGCTGAGACACCACGTGATGATCGGGTGTGATAGGCTCTACGCTCAAATACAACGGGTGCAAAACAGTTGCACACGCGGAATACTCAGGTTATACTTGACGAGCCAAGCATATACAGATATGGCCTCGGAACACGGAGACCGAAAGGTCGAGCGTGAATCATATAGTAGATATGATCAACATAGTGATGTTCACCAATGAAACTACTCCATCTCACGTGATGATCGGACATGGTTTAGTTGATTTGGATCACGTGATCACTTAGAGGATTAGAGGGATGTCTATCTAAGTGGGAGTTCTTAAGTAATATGATTAATTGAACTTAAATTTATCATGAACTTAGTCCTGGTAGTATTTTGCAAATTATGTTGTAGATCAATAGCTCGCGTTGTTGCTTCCCTGTGTTTATTTTGACATGTTCCTAGAGAAAATTGTGTTGAAAGATGTCAGTAGCAATGATGTGGATTGGATCCGTGATCTGAGGTTTATCCTCATTGCTGCACAGAAGAATTATGTCCTTGATGCACCGCTAGGTGACTGACCTATTGCCGGAGCAAATGCAGACGTTATAAACGTTTGGCTAGCTCAATATGATGACTACTTGATAGTTTAGTGCACCATGCTTAATGGCTTAGAATTGGGACTTCAAAGACGTTTTGAACGTCATGGAGCATATGAGATGTTCCAGGAGTTAAAGTTAATATTTCAAGCAAATACCCGAGTTGAGAGATATGAAGTCCCCAACAAGTTCTATAGCTAAAAGATGGAGGAGAATCGCTCAACTAGTGAGCATGTGCTCAGATTGTCTGGGTACTACAATCGCTTGAATCAAGTGGGAGTTAATCTTCCAGATAAGATAGTGATTGACAGAATTCTCTAGTCACCATCACCAAGTTAGTAGAACTTCGTGATGAACTATAATATGCAAGGGATAACGGAAACAACTCCCAAGCTCTTCGTGATGCTGAAATCAACGAAGGTAGAAATCAAGAAAAACATCAAGTGTTGATGGTTGACAAGACCACTAGTTTCAAGAAAAGGGCAAAGGGAAGAAGGGGAACTTCAAGAAGAACGGCAAGCAAGTTTCTGCTCAAGTGAAGAAGCCCAAGTCTGATCCTAAGCCTGAGACTAAGTGCTTCTACTGCAAAGGGACTGGTCACTGGAAGCGGAACTACCCCAAGTGATTGGAGGATAAGAAGGATGGCAGAGTGAACATAAGTATATTTGATATACATGTTATTGATGTGTACTTTACTAGTGTTTATAGCAACCCCTCAGTATTTGATACTGGATCAGTTGCTAAGAGTAGTAACTCGAAACGGGAGTTGCAGAATAAACAGAGACTAGTTAAGGGCGAAGTGACGATGTGTGTTGGAAGTGGTTCCAAGATTGATATGATCATCATCGCACACTCCCTATACTTTCGGGATTAGTGTTGAACCTAAATAAGTGTTATTTGGTGTTTGCGTTGAGCATGAATATGATTTGATCATGTTTATTGTAATACGGTTATTCATTTAAGTAAAATAATAAATTGTTGTTCTGTTTACATGAATAAAACCTTATATGGTTACACACCCAATGAAAATAGTTCATTGGATCTCGATCTTAATGATACAAATATTCATAATATTGAAACCAAAAGATGCGAAGTTAATAATGATAGTGCAACGTATTTGTGGCACTGCCGTTTAGGTCATATTGGTGTAAAGCGCATGAAGAAACTCCATGCTGATGGGATTTTGGAATCACTTGATTATGAATCACTTGATGCTTGCGAACCATGCCTTATGGGCAAGATGACTAAAACGCCGTTCTCCGGAACAATGAAGCAAGCAACAGATTTGTTGGAAATCATACATACTGATGTATGTGGTCCGATGAATATTAAGGCTTACAGCAGGTATCATTATTTTCTGACTTTCACAAGATGATTTGAGCAAATATGGGGATATCTACTTGATGAAACATAAGTCTGAAACATTTGAACAGTTCAAAGAATTTCAGAGTGAAGTGGAAAATCATCGTGACAAGAAAATAAAAGTTTCTACGATATGATCGCAGAGGTAAAATATTTGAGTTACGAGTTTGGTCTTCAGTTAAAACAATGTGAAATAGTTTCACTACTCACGCCACCTGGAACACCACAGCATAATGGTGTGTCCGAACGTCATAACCGTACTTTATTGGATATAGTGCAATCTATGATGTATCTTATCGATCTACCACTATCGTTTTGGGGTTATGCATTAGAGACAGCTGCATTCACATTAAATAGGGCACCATCAAAATCCGTTGAGACGACGCCTTATGAACTGTGGTTTGGCAAGAAACCAAAGTTGCCGTTTCTTAAAGTTTGGGGTTGCGATGCTTATGTGAAAAAGTTTCATCCTGATAAGCTCAAACCCAAATCGGAAAAATGCGTCTTCATAGGATACCCTAAAGAAAATGTTGGGTAAACTTTCTATCACAGATCCAAAGGCAAGATATTCGTTGCTGAGAATGGATCCTTTCCAGAGAAGGAGTTTCTCTTGAAAGAAGTGAGTGGGAGGAAAGTAGAAAACTTGATAAGGTAATTGTACCTTCTCCTTTATTGGAAAGTAGTTCATCACAGAAATTTGTTCCTGTGACTCCTACACCAATTAGTGAGGAAGCTAATGATGATGATCATGTAACTTCAGATCAAGTTACTACCGAACCTCGTAGGTAAACCAGATTGAGATCCGCACCAAAGTGGTACGGTAATCCTGTTCTGGAGGTCATGTTACTTGACCATGATGAACCTACGAACTATGAGGAAGCGATGATGAGCCCAAATTCCGAGAAATGGCTTGAGGCCATGAAATCTGAGATGGGATCCATGTATGAGAACAAAGTGTGGACTTTGGTTGACTTGCCCGATGATCGGCAAGCCATAGAAAATAAATGGATTTTCAAGAGGAAGACGGACGCTGATACTAGTGTTACTATCTACAAAGCTAGAATTGTCGCAAAAGGTTTTCGACAAGTTCAAGGTGTTGACTACGATGAGAGTTTCTCACTCGTATCTATGCTTAAGTCTGTCCGAATCATGTTAGCTATTGTCGCATTTTATGAAATCTGGCAAATGGATAAACAAAACTGCATTCCTTAATGGATTTATTAAAGAAGAGTTGTATATGATGCAACCAGAAGGTTTTGTCAATCCTAAAGGTGCTAACAAAATATGCAAGCTCCAGCGATCCATCTATGGACTGGTGCAAGCATCTCGGAGTCGGAATATACGCTTTGATAAGTTGATCAAAGGATATAGTTTTATACAGACTTGCGGTGAAGCCTGTATTTACAAGAAAGTGAGTGGGAGCACTACAACATTTCTGATAAGTATATGTGAATGACATATTGTTGATCGGAAATAATGTAGAATTAATCTGCAAAGCATAAAGGAGTGTTTTTAAAGAAGTTTTTTCAAAGAAAGACCTCGGTGAAGCTGCTTACATATTAAGCATCAAAATCTATAGAGATAGATCAAGACGCTTGATAAGTTTTTTCAATGAGTACATACCTTGACAATATTTTGAAGTAGTTCAAAAATGGAACAGTCAAAGAAAGAGTTCTTGGCTGTGTTACAAGGTATGAAATTGAGTAAAGACTCAAAGCCCGACCACGGCAGAAGATAGAAAGAGAATGAAAGTCATTCCCTATGCCTCAGCCATAGGTTCTGTAAAGTATGCCATGATGTGTGCCAGATCTATTGTATACCCTACACTGTGTTGAGCAAGGGAGTACAATAATGATCTAAGAGTAGATCACTGGACATTGGTCAAAACTATCCTTAGTGGAATAAGGAAATATTTCTCGATTATGGAGGTGACAAAAAGGTTCGTCGTAAAAGGTTACGTTGATGCAAGTTTTGACACAGATCTGGATGACTCTAAGTCTCGATCTAGATACATATTGAAAGTGGGAGCAATAAGCTAGAGTAGCTCCGTGCAGAGCATTGTTGACATAGAAATTCACAAAATACTTACGGATTTGAATGTGACAGACCCGTTGACTAAAATTATCTCACAAGCAAAACATGATCACACCTTAGTACTCTTTGGGTGTTAATCACATAGCAATGTGAACTAGATTACTGACTCTAGTAAACCCTTTGGGTGTTGATCATATATCGATGTGATCTATGGGTGTTAATCACATGGTGATGTGAACTATTGCTGTTAAATCACATGGCGATGTGAACTAGATTATTGACTCTAGTGCAAGTGGGAGACTGAAGGAAATATGCCCTAGAGGCAATAATAAAGTTATTATTTATTTCCTTATATCATGATAAATGTTTATTATTCATGCTAGAATTGTATTAACCGGAAACATAATACATGTGTGAATACATAGACAAACAGAGTGTCACTAGTATGCCTCTACTTGACTAGCTCATTAATCAAAGATGGTTATGTTTCCTAACCATAGACAAAGAGTTGTTATTTGATTAATGGGATCACATCATTAGATGAATGATCTGATTGACTTGACCCATTCCGTTAGCTTAGCACTTGATCGTTTAGTATGTTGCTATTTGCTTTCTTCATGACTTATACATGTTCCTATGACTATGAGATTATGCAACTCCCGTTTGCTGGAGGAACACTTTGTGTGCTACCAAACGTCACAACGTAACTGGGTGATTATAAAGGAGCTCTATAGGTGTCTCCAAAGGTACATGTTGGGTTGGCGTATTTCGAGATTAGGATTTGTCACTCCGATTGTCAGAGAGGTATCTCTGGGCCCTCTCGGTAATGCACATCACTTAAGCCTTGCAAGCATTACAACTAATGAGTTAGTTGCGGGATGATGTATTACAGAACGAGTAAAGAGACTTGCCGGTAACGAGATTGAACTAGGTATTGGATACCGACGATCGAATCTCGGGCAAGTAACATACCGATGACAAAGGGAACAACGTATGTTGTTATGCGGTCTGACCGATAAAGATCTTCGTAGAATATGTAGGAGCCAATATGGGCATCCAGGTCCCGCTATTGGTTATTGACCGAAGACGTGTCTCGGTCATGTCTACATTGTTCTCGAACCCGTAGGGTCCGCACGCTTAAGGTTTCGATGACAGATATATTATGAGTTTATGAGTTTTGATGTACCGAAGGAGTTCGGAGTCCCGGATGAGATCGGGGACATGACGAGGAGTCTCGAAATGGTCAAGACGTAAAGATCGATATATTGGACGACTATATTCGGACATCGGAAAGGTTCCGAGTGATTCGGGTATTTTTTGGAGTACCGGGTAGTTACGGGAGAAGCAATGGGCCTTGATGGGCTTTAGTGGGAAGAGGAGAAAGGGCCAAGGGGCTGCTGCGCCCCCCTCCCCTCTAGTCCGAATTGGACTAGGGAAAAGGGGGCCGGCCACCTCTCCTTCTCCTCCACTTTCTTCTCCCTTCCTCCCCTCTTGGTGGACTCCTACTAGGACTTGGAGTCCTAGTAGGACTCCACATCCTGGCCGCACCAAGCCTTGGCCGGCCTCCTCCTCCTCCATCCTTTATATACTGAGGCAAGGGGCGCCCCATGGACACACAAGTTGATCTTCGTGATCGTTCCTTAGCCGTGTGCGGTGCCCCCCTCCACCATATTCCACCTCGGTCATATTGTAGCGGTGCTTAGGCAAAGCCCTGCGACAGTAGTACATCAAGATCGTCACCACGCCGTCGTGCTGACGGAACTCTTCCCCGACACTTTGCTTGATCGGAGTCCGGGGATCGTCATCGAGCTGAACGTGTGCTAGAACTCGGAGGTGCCGTAGTTTCGGTGCTTGATCGGTTGGGCCGTGAAGACGCACGACTACATCAACCAAGTTAACGCTTCCGTTGTCGATCTACAAGGGTATGTAGATCACACTCTCCCCCTCTCGTTGCTATGCATCACCATGATCTTGCGTGTGTGTAGGAATTTTTTTGAAATTACTACGAAACCCAACACTTGCACCAGTCCATAAATGGATCGCTGGAGCTTGCACACTCTGTTATCTCCCTTTGGATCGATAAAACCTTCAGGTTGCATCATATACAACTCTTCTTCTAGAAATCCATTCAGGAATACAATCTTTACATCCATTTGCCAAATTTCATAATCATAAAATGCGGCAATTGCTAACATGATTTGGACGGACTTAAGCATCGCTACGTGTGAGAAGGTCTCATCGTAGTCAACTCCTTGAACTTGTCGAAAACCTTTTGCAACAAGTCGAGCTTTGTAGACAGTAACATTACCATCAGCGTCTGTCTTCTTCTTGAAGATCCATTTATTCTCGATGGCTTGTCGATCATCGGGCAAGTCAACCAAAGTCCACACTTTGTTCTCATACATGGATCCCATCTCAGACTTCATGGCCTCAAGCCATTTTGCGGAATCTGGGCTCATCATCGCTTCCTCATAGTTCGTAGGTTCGTCATGGTCAAGTAACATGACCTACAGAACTGGATTACCATACCACTCTGGTGCGGATCTTGCTCTGGTTGACCTACGAGGTTCGGTAGTAACTTGATCTGACGTTTCATGATCATCATTGTTAGCTTCCTCACTAATTGGTGTAGATGTCACAGGAACCGGTTTCTGTGATGAACTACTTTTCAATAAGGGAGCAGGTACAGTTACCTCATCAAGTTCTACTTTCCTCCCACTCACTTCTTTCGAGAGAAACTCCTTCTATAGAAAGGATCCATTCTTAGCAACGAATATCTTGCCTTCGGATCTGTGATAGAAGGTGTAACCAATAGTTTCCTTTGGGTATCCTATGAAGACACATTTCTCCGCTTTGGGTTCGAGCTTACCAGGTTGAAGCTTTTTCACATAAGCATCGCAGCCCCAAACTTTAAGAAACGACAACTTTGGTTTCTTGCCAAACCATAGTTCATAAGGCGTCGTCTCAACAGATTTTGATGGTGCCCTATTTAACGTGAATGCAGCCGTCTCTAAACCATAACCCCAAAACGATAGCGGTAAATCAGTAAGAGACATCATAGATCGCACCATATCTAGTAAAGTACGATTACGACCTTCGGACACACCATTACGTTGTGGTGTTCCGGGTGGCGTGAGTTGCGAAACTATTCCACATTGTTTTAAATGTAGGCCAAACTCATAACTCAAATATTCTCCTCCACGATCAGATCGTAGAAACTTTATTTTCTTGTTACGATGATTTTCCACTTCACTCTGAAATTCTTTGAACTTTTCAAATGTTTCAGACTTATGTTTCATTAAGTAGATATACCCATATCTTCTCAAATCATCTGTGAAGGTGAGAAAATAACGATACCCGCCGCGAGCCTCAATATTCATCGGACCACATACATCAGTATGTATGATTTCCAACAAATCTGTTGTTCACTCCATAGTTCCGGAGAACGGCATTTTAGTCATCTTGCCCATAAGGCATGGTTCGCAAGTACC
This sequence comes from Triticum urartu, assembly GCF_003073215.2. Lineage (NCBI taxonomy): Eukaryota > Viridiplantae > Streptophyta > Magnoliopsida > Poales > Poaceae > Triticum > Triticum urartu. Next base: position 481,582,186 of record NC_053024.1, read on the forward strand.
AAGTGATTCATAATCAAGTGATTCCAAAATTCCATCAGTATGGAGTTTCTTCATGCGCTTTATACCAATATGACCCAAACGGCAGTGCCACAAATAAGTTGCACTATCATTATCAATTTTGCATCTTTTGGCTTCAACATTATGAATATGTGTATCGCTACTATCGAGATTCAACAAGAATAGACCACTCTTTAAGGGTGCATGACCATAAAAGATATTACTCATATAAATAGAACAACCATTATTCTCAGATTTAAATGAATAACCGTCTCGCATCAAACAAGATCCAGATATAATGTTCATGCTTAACGCTGGCACCAAATAACAATTATTTAGGTCTAAAACTAATCCCGAAGGTAGATGTAGAGGTAGCGTGCCGACGGCGATCACATTGACTTTGGAACCATTTCCCACGCGCATCGTCACCTCGTCCTTAGCCAGTCTTCGCTTAATCCGTAGTCCCTGTTTTGAGTTGCAAATATTAGCAACAAAACCAGTATCAAATACCCAGGTGCTACTACGAGCTCTGGTAAGGTACATATCAATAACATGTATATCACATATACCTTTGTTCACCTTGCCATCCTTCTTATCCGCCAAATACTTGGGGCAATTCCGCTTCTAGTGACCAGTCTGTTTGCAGTAGAAGCACTCAGTCTCAGGCTTAGGTCCAGACTTGGGTTTCTTCTCCTGAGCAGCAACTTGTTTGCCGTTCTTCTTGAAGTTCCCCTTCTTCTTCCCTTTGCCCTTTTTCTTGAAACTGATGGTTTTATTGACCATCAACACTTGATGCTCCTTCTTGATTTCTACCTCCGCAGCCTTTTGCATCGTGAAGAGCTCGGGAATAGTCTTATTCATCCCTTGCATATTATAGTTCATCACCAAGCTTTTGTAGCTTGGTGGCAGTGATTGAAGAACTCTGTCAATGACACTATTAACAGGAAGATTAACTCCCAGTTGAGTCAAGTGATTATGATACCCAGACATTTTTAGTATATGCTCACTGACAGAATTATTCTCCTCCATCTTGCAGCTATAGAACTTATTGGAGACTTCATATCTCTCAATCCGGGCATTTGCTTGAAATATTAACTTCAACTCCTGGAACATCTCATATGCTCCATGACGTTCAAAACGCCGTTGAAGTCCCGGTTCTAAGCCGTAAAGCATGGCACACTGAACTATCGAGTACTCATCAACTTTACTCTGCCAAACGTTCTTAACGTTGTCAGCAGCATCTGCAGCAGGCCAGGCACCCAGCGGTGCTTCCAAGACGTAATTATTCTGTGCAGCAATAAGGATAATCCTCAAATTACGGACCTAGTCCGTGTAATTGCTACCATCATCTTTCAACTTTGCTTTCTCAAGGAATGCATTGAAATTCAAGGGAACAACAACACGGGCCATCTATCTACAACAACATAGATAAGCAAAATACTATCAGGTACTAAGTTCATGATAAATTCAAATTCAATTAATCATATCACTTAAGAACTCCCACTTAGATAGACATCCCTATAATCATCTAAGTGATCACGTGATCCATATCAACTAAACCATAACCGATCATCACGTGAAATGGAGTAGTTTTCAATGGTGAACATCACTATGTTGATCATATCTACTATATGATTCACGCTCGACCTTTCGGTCTCAGTGTTCCGAGGCCATATCTGCATATGCTAGGCTCGTCAAGTTTAACCCGAGTATTCTGCGTGTGCAAAACTGGCTTGCACCCGTTGTAGATGGACGTAGAGCTTATCACACCCGATCATCATGTGGTGTCTCGGCACGACGAACTTTGGCAATGGTGCATACTCAGGGAGAACACTTTTATCTTGAAATTTAGTGATAGATCATCTTATAGTGCTACCGTCAAACAAAGAAGAATAAGATGCATAAAGGATAAACATCACATGCAATCAATATAAGTGATATGATATGGCCATCATCATCTTGTGCTTGTGATCTCCATCTCCGAAGCACCGTCATGATCACCATCATCACCGGCGTGACACCTTGATCTCCATCGTAGCATCGTTGTCGTCTCGCCAACTATTGCTTCTACGACTATCGCTACTGCTTAGTGATAAAGTAAAGCAATTACAGGGCGATTGCATTGCATACAATAAAGCGACAACCATATGGCTCCTGCCAGTTGCCGATAACTCCGTTACAAAACATGATCATCTCATACAATAAATATAGCATCATGTCTTGACCATATCACATCACAACATGCCCTGCAAAAACAAGTTAGACGTCCTCTACTTTGTTGTTGCAAGTTTTACGTGGCTGCTACGGGCTGAGCAAGAACCGTTCTTACATACACATCAAAACCACAACGATAGTTTGTCAAGTTGGTGTTATTTTAACCTTCTCAAGGACCGGGCGTAGTCGCACTCGGTTCAACTAAAGTTGGAGAAACTGACACCCGCCAGCCACCTGTGTGCAAAGCACGACGGTAGAACCAGTCTCGCGTAAGCGTACGCGTAATGTCAGTCCGGGCCACTTCATCCAAAAATACCGCCGAACCAAAGTATGACATGCTGGTAAGCAGTATGACTTGTATCGCCCACAACTCACTTGTGTTCTACTCATGCATATAACATCTACGCATAAAACCTGGCTCGGATGCCACTGTTGGGTAACGTAGTAATTTCAAAAAAATTCCTACGCACACGCATGGTCATGGTGATGTATAGCAACGAGAGGGGACAGTGTCGTCCACGTACCCTCGTAGACCGTTAAGCGGAAGTGTTATGACAACGCGGTTGATGTAGTCGTACGTCTTCACGATCGACCAATCCTCAGTACCGAACGTACGGCACCTCCGCGTTCAGCACACGTTCAGCTCGGTGACGTCCCGCAAACTCACGATCTAGTAGAGCTCGGGGAAGAGTTTCGTCAGCACGACAGCGTGCTGACGATGTTGATGAAGCTACCGCAGCAGGGCTTCGCCTAAACACCGCTACAGTATGACCGAGGTGGATTATGGTGGAGGGGGGCACCGCACACGGCTGGGAGAGATCTTTGTGATCAACTTGTGTCTAGAGGTGCCCCCCTGCCCCTGTATATAAAGGAGCAAGGGGGAGGCCGACCGGCCCTTGTTGGCACGCCTAGGAGGAGGAATCCACCTCCTAGTAGGAGTAGGATTCCTCCCTTTCCTACTCCTACTAGGAGGGGAAAAGGCAGGGAGAGAAAGAGAAGGAAAGGGGGCGTCGCCCCCCTTCTCCTAGTCCAATTCGGACAGGGGGAAGAGGGCGCGCTGCCTGCCCTAGGCCGGCCCCTCTCTCTTTCCCTTATGGCCCAACAAGGCGCATTAGCCCCCGGGAGATTCCAGTAACCCCTCCGGCACTCCAGTAAAATCCCGATTTCACCCGGAACTATTCCAATGTCCAAATGTAGGCTTCCAATATATCAATCTTTATGTCTCGACCATTTCGAGACTCCTCGTCATGTCTGTGATCATATCCGGGACTCCGAACTACCTTCGGTACATCAAAACATATAAACTCATAAAACCGATCGTCACAGAAATTTAAGCGTGCGGACCCTACGGGTTCGAGAACTATGTAGACATGACCGAGACACGTCTCTGGTCAATAACCAATAGATGCTCATATTGTTTCCTACATATTCTACGAAGATCTTTATCGGTCAAACCACACAACACTATACGTTGTTCTCTTTGTCATCGGTATGTTACTTGCCCGAGATTCGATCGTCGGTATCCAATACCTAGTTCAATATCATTACCGGTAAGTCTCTTTACTCGTTCCCTAATACATCATACCGTAACTAACTCATTAGTTATCATGCTTGCAAGGCTTATAGTGATGTGTATTACCAAGAGGGCCCAGAGATACCTCTCCAACAATCGGAGTGACAAATCCTAATCTTGATCTATGCCAACTCAACAAGTACCATTGGAGACACCTGTAGAGCACCTTTATAATCACCCAGTTACGTTGTGACGTTTGGTAGCACACAAAGTGTTCCTCCGGTATTCGGGAGTTGCATAATCTCATAGTCATAAGAACATGTATAAGTCATGAAGAAAGCAATAGCAGTAAACAAATGATCAAGTGCTAAGCTAACGGAATGGGTCAAGTCAATCACATCATTCTCCTAATGATGTGATCCCATTGATCAAATAACAACTCATGTCTATGGTTAGGAAACTTAACCATCTTTGATCAATGAGCTAGTCAAGTAGAGGCATACTAGTGACACTATGTTTGTCTATGTATTCACACATGTATTATGTTTCCGGTTAATACAATTCTAGCATGAATAATAAACATTTATCATGAAATAAGGAAATAAATAATAACTTTATTATTTCCTCTAGGGCATATTTCTTCAATATGTGGATGACATATTGTTGATCGGAAATGATACGAAATTTCTGGATAGCATAAAAGGATACTTGAATAAGAATTTTTCTATGAAAGTCCTCGGTGAAGCTGCTTATATATTGGGCATCAAGATCTATATAGATAGATCAAGATGCTTAATTGGACTTTCACAAAGCACATACCTTGATAAAGTTTTGAAGAAGTTTAAAATGGATCAAGCAAAGAAAGGGTTCTTGCCTGTGTTACAAGGTGTGAAGTTGAGTCAGACTCAATGCCCGACCACTGCAGAAGATAGAGAGAAAATGAAAGTCATTCCCTATGCTTCAACCATAGGTTCTATCATGTATGCAATGCTGTGTACCAGACCTGATGTGTGCCTTGCAATTAGTTTAGCAGGGAGGTACCAAAGTAATCCAGGAGTGGATCACTGGACAACGGTCAAGAACATCCTGAAATACCCGAAGAGGACTAAGGATATGTTTCTCGTTTATGGAGGTGACAAAGAGCTCGTCGTAAATAGTTACGTCAATGCAAGCTTTGACACTGATCCGGATGACTCTAAGTCACAAACCGGATACGTATTTATATTGAACGGTGGAGCTGTCACTTGGTGCAGTTCTAAGCAAAGCGTCGTGGCGGGATCTATGTGTGAAGCGGAGTACATAGCTGCATCGGAAGCAGCGAATGAAGGAGTCTGGATGAAGGAGTTCATATCCAATCTAGGTGTCATACCTAGTGCATCGGGTCCAATGAAAATACTTTGTGACAACACTGGAGCAATAGCCTTGGCGAAGGAATCCAGATTTCACAAGAGAACCAAACACATCAAGAGACACTTCAATTCCATCCACGATCAAGTCAAGGAGGGAGACATAGAGATTTGCAAGATACATACGGATCTGAATATTGCAGACCCGTTGACTAAGCCTCTCTCACGAGCAAAACATGATCAGCACCAAGACTCCATGGGTGTTAGAATCATTACTATGTAATCTAGATTATTGACTCTAGTGCAAGTGGGAGACTGAAGGAAATATGCCCTAGAGGCAATAATAAAGTTGTTATTTATATTTCCTTATATCATGATAAATGTTTATTATTCATGCTGGAATTGTATTAACCGGAAACTTAGTACATGTGTGAATACATAGGCAAACAGAGTGTCCCTAGTATGCCTCAACTTGACTAGCCCGTTAATCAAAGATGGTTAAGTTTCCTAGCCATAGACATGTGTTGTCATTTGATGAACGGGATCACACCATTAGAGAATGATGTGATGGACAAGACCCATCCATTAGCTTAGCACTATGATCGTTTAGTTTATTGCTATTGCTTTCTTCATGACTTATACATGTTCCTATGACTATGAGATTATGCAACTCCCAAATACCGGAGGAACACTTAGTGTGATATCAAACGTCACAATGTAACTGGGTGATTATAAAGATGCTCTACAGGTCTCTTCGATGGTGTTTGTTGAGTTGGCATAGATCGAGATTAGGATTTGTCACTCCGTGTATCAGAGAGGTATCTCTGGGCCCTCTCGGTAATGCTCATCACTATAAGCCTTGCAAAAAATGTGACTAATTAGTTAATTGCGGGATGATGCATTATGGAACGAGTAAAGAGACTTGCCGGTAATGAGATTGAACTAGGTATGATGATACCGACGATCGAATCTCGGGCAAGTAACATACCGATGACAAAGGGAACAACGTACGTTGTTATGCGGTTTGACCGACAAAGATCTTCGTAGAATATGTAGGAGCCAATATGAGCATCCAGGTTCCGCTATTTGTTATTGACCGGAGATGTGTCTCGGTCATGTCTACATAGTTCTCGAACACGTAGGGTCCGCACGCTTAACGTTCGATGACGATTTGTATTATGAGTTTATGTGATTTGATGACCGAAGGTTGTTCGGAGTCCCGGATGAGATCACAAACGTGACGAGGAGTCTCGAAATGGTCGAGACATAAAGATTGATATATTGGACCATGTTATTCAGACACCGGAAGTATTCCGGATATTTTCTGGTAAAACCGGAGTGCCGGAGGGGTTACCGGAACCCCCTGGGGAAACTAATGGGCCACCATGGGCCTTGTTGGAGAGAGAGGAGGGCAGCCAGGGCAGGCCGCGCCCCCCTAGCAGTTCAAATTGGACAAGGGAAGGGGGGCGGCGCCCCCCTTTCCTACTCCCTCTCCCTCTCCTTCCTTCCCCCTCTCTCCCTTTTGGTGGAATCCTACTAGGACTTGGAGTCCTAGTAGGACTCCCCTCTTGGGCGCGCCCTAGGGGCCGGCCGGCCCTCCCCTCCTCCCTCCTTCATATACGTGGGGAGGGGGGCACCCTAACACACACAAGGTGATCTTTTAGCCGTGTGCGGTGCCCCCTCCACAGTTACACACCTCGGTCATATCGTCGTAGTGCTTAGGCGAAGCCCTGCGCCGGTAACTTCATCATCATCGTCGCCACGCCGTCGTGATGATGAAACTCTCCCTTGGACTCAACTGGATCAAGAGTACGAGGGACGTCATCGAGCTGAACGTGTGCTGAACACGGAGGTGCCGTACATTCGGTGCTAGGATTGGTCGGATCGTGAAGACGTGTGAGTACATCAACCGCGTTGATAAAATGCTTCCACTTTCAGTCTACGAGGGTACATGGACACACTCTCCCCGCTCGTTGCTATGCTTCTCCTAGATAGACCTTGCGTGATCGTAGGATTTTTTTTGAAATACTACGTTTCCCAACATACTTGTGGGTCATCAATGTCGCACGATGCATCTCGGCCTTCGGATTCATCACACCACCACCACTGAGCTTGTCGCATACTCTAACGCCGACTAGGCCGGCTGCCTCAACACACGTATGTCTAAAGAGACAAAACACCGACTCTCGGTCTTGTGTCGAGGCGTAGTACCGAGCGGTTGCCAATGCCACGGAGTCAACGTGGCTATGCCAGCTTCTCAGCTAACTCCATCAATCTCTAGCGCGCACCACAATAGTCTATTGCGACAACATCATCTCTATGTACATGCCGAGCACCTGATGCAACATCAACGCATGAGGCATATTAGATCGATCTTCACTTTGTGCGAGAGCATGCCACGCTTGGTGAAATACGCGTTCTTCATGTGCCACAAGCTCGTAGTCCACTGATATTTTGACCAAAGGTTTACCGACAGGCGTCTTCCTCAAACTCTAGTCCAGTCTCAACGTCGGGGAGCCCAAAGTTTTGAACAACTCATGCACTATGTGCACATGTACAACCTGCGTGATAGGCATTATCGGCTAGTGTCGTTGTACTCTCTCCCTATCCCCCTCTCTCGTGCAATTGTATATATAAGCACACAATGCCAGTTGATACAATCAGGAAAGAGTTTACACCGCCTAACTCTCTTAGCCATATGTGAAGCTTTCCATGAAGCTTAGATAGGCCACTTGCACATTTTCAGGGTCTAACTCCCCCGCATTTTCATTCTAACTTTCTTTTTTTAGAAAATTTTCAATCTTAACCATGATAGTCAACTTAACCAACAATGGTGTTAAAAAAACTTAACCAACAACGTGCTTTTAAGACATCTCACCACTCATGTCGAACGGTAACCAACAACGTGTTGAAATGAACCCCGCTAAAAAAACATGTTGAAGCAAACAACTATATAGAAACTTCCCCGCAAAAACAAATAATAGAAATTCATAAACATTAGAATCTAAAAGGAACTCAAAATCAAAAGGGAAATGTTACAAATCAACTGATAGATTACGTCGCTTGCGTTGACCACCTCCCTTTGTTGCCACATGTCCCGTGTGCGCCCTAGTACAGTGCACCCCCGAGTTTCTAGAAATATCCGGGGCAACTCTGTCCCCTTCCTCTAGTGTTTCACCCTCGTTCTTTCAACCCACTTTTTCCGATCTGGATGAAGCCCAAATACTAAGATCTATGCCGGCTGCTGCAAGGTGCATGCATGAATGGTGTTTGGAAGGCGCTGATGATGCGGGCTAGGGCTCTGCTCGCCACCGCGTGCTTGGCAGATCCATGCCCGTTGCTGCAAGGTGTCGTTGATGCGGGCCAGGGCACCGCTCGCCACCGCGTTCTTGGCAGATCCATGCCGTTGCTGCAAGGTGCCGTTGATGCGGGCCAGGGCACCACTCATCACCCATGCTAGGCAGATCCATGCCCGTTGCTGCAAGGTGCCGTTGATGCAGGCCAACCCCTTTCTCCTTTCCTCCTCCTCTCTCCTTACCCCCCTCTCTTTCCACAAACGAGCTCCCAAACCAACTCTCATGACGTTCTTTTCTTGGGTGCTTTTCTGTAACAATACCTTTATTGTAAAAAATTCTACAAAAAGAACTATGTATAAAAATTTCATAAAAAACATTCTGCAACAAGACCTTTGTTAGGATTTTTTTTTTTTGCAACAAGAGCAAATTCTGTACCAAAACTTTTGTGCAACTAGATCTATGCTGCAAAAAAAATTATGCAACAAGATTCCGCTCAATGCGCTAGATCCAACGGCTCGCGACTTGGCCAATCTTTTAAAAAGTTCAGCTGACTAGCACGCCTCAAATCAAAGAGACTTGGTTTTATCTATTTGATCCGATATACATCGTGAGAAGGCACGGAAAGGCGATTACATCTGATACGGGCTCCCAAATTTAATTTGGCAGGACATTATCTAAGCCATCAAGGAGGAAATTTAACCAGCCGGCACGGAACTCATCACACCCGATCTACACGTACACACAGCAAGCCGGCCCCGACCGACCCCGAACCAGTTCGTTCCGCCCGGTCGCCGCACCACCCGCCCCCCCAAACACCGGCGGTGGTCATGCCGCCTCCGCCTCCTCCGCAACCCCCCCCCCCCCCCCCTCCGCCGCCGCCGTCTTCGCCCCCTCCTCTCAGCGCCCACCGCCTCCCTCTCCCGCCCGCGCCGTCCTCTCCCACCTCGCTCCTCCTCGCGCCGGCCCCCTCCCCGTCCCGCGCCTTCGCGCTCCTCTTCCCGGACGCCTCCGCGCGCCTCTTCGCCTCCCTCCCCGCCCCCGCCTCCGCCGCGTCGCCCGCCCCAGCTCCCACCCCTGTGCCCTCCCCGCTCGCCGCCGCCGCCTGCTTCGCGCTCCTGCTCCCCTCCTCCCACCTCCTCTTCCTCTCCGCGCACCCGGCCCCCTCCTCCCCCGCGGTCCACCTCCGCGCCTACTCCCTCGCCTCTGCTCGCTTCGCCCCCGCCCCGCTCTCCTTCAAGCGCCACGTCTCGCCCTCCGGCCTGCCCCTCCACGGCCTTCCGTTCGGCCTCGGCGTCCGCCTCGCGGGCGGGGTCAACGCCGTGGCGCTTCTCTCCCTCGCCGCCGGGCAGATCTGGGTGCTTGCACCGAGGATGGCCGCGGACGGGAGGACGCTTGAGCTGCACAAGTGTGCGGTCATCCAGCTCGAGCCAACGCGGCCGGTGTATGCCATGGAGGTCGCCATGGGGAGGCTGCTGCTCGGCGAGGCTGGCGGCGTGCGCGTGTTCCCACTGAGGAGTTTGATGAAGGGTGGGAGGGAGAAGGAGGGGAGGAAGGAGGGTGCCGCGGCATCAGCAAAGAAGAGCTTGCATAAGAAAAACGGGATTCTGAATGGACTGATTGTGCCAGTTGGGCGTGGTAGTGGCGCCCGAGGTGGTCAAGGAGGTGCTGCTTCCGACTGTGAGTATTTCCCGCTTCTGTGAAGCTTTGATTCCGTTTTATAACCAGACAATCAAAGAACTAGCACTAAAGTAATTAGGTTTGCGCTTCGTCGCCGACGATTGCGGGCGCCGTTATCTTCCTGAAGACGTTGTCGTGGTGCTCCTCTGTGTGCCAGGGTTCCGGGTGAAGACCCTTGTTCCTTTTGGACTCGGCAACGGCGACGTTTTCCCTCTGGGGGGGGGGGGGGGGGGGGGGGAGGGGGGGGGGGGGGGGGGGGGGGGGGGGGGGCGTTGTCGTGGAGCTTATGTGTTTAGGGCACCGTGTAGCGCTGCACTCAGTTTTCCCAATGCTTTCTTTTGGTAGCGTAGTCGTACTTCTGCTTGATCCGACTATCTTGGGATCGGCATTGTTTGAGGGCTACCCCACCATCTTGTATCGTTCGTTCGGCCGTGTACTTCGTTCGATGTTTCCTTTATTATATATAAAGCGGGGCGAAAGCCTGTTTCGAAAAAAAAGTAATTAGGTTATCAGCTAGGTCTCATGCTCAAAGGTGTGTCTTTGCTAGTGACTTCATATCCGAGTGTTCACCTCGGATGTTCAAGACAACGTAAATGTGCCAGTGGAAATGATGAAATATGAAATGTCTGATCAATTCATATTGTAGGAGTATTTCTTTTTCATTGCAAACAAGGAATATTTGGTTATTTCCATTAATTTAATTGTGTGCCCCTCTAGTTGTCCCACACTTCACTTTCTGTTTGCTGGGTCAGTTAATGGTCTTCTTTTTCATATATAACAGTAAAGGAGCAAAAGCTGGAAGCGTTTTTTTCCTGTTATAAGCAAACTATTTACATGTCTATGTTATGCCTATTCTTATGTTATCTCGGCCCCATTTTCCCCAACTGGTGGCATTTTTTTATGAGCAAACATATTTGAATTGACTAATTTGCATCTAAGCCATAATCATTTCAAACTCAAAATTCCGTAGAGATAAACAACATTCGTTACCGCATGGTAATTCGTTATGTGGATGGGCACCAGACAAACTTTTATTCTGTTCATAGTCATAGATATTGCTAGGTGCTCACATATGTTGCGTGCCATATTTACTAGGACTGTGCTGATGTAAATGGCAGATAAATAGAAGGTGAGTACTTCACTGGGTCTTGGGGGCAGGTCCGTGCAGACATGACGATCAATCCTGACCTGTACCAGTACCAACATCTCCTGGATTAAATTGATTTATTTCTTGAGCCAAATCTACCGCGTAGGATTTCTAGTAGTATATATTAATAAGTACTCCCTCCGTAAAGAAATATAAGAAATATAAGTTTTCTGATTCCACTAGCCTCTCGAAGGACCCCTTGTCCAGAGGATGTACTGTATGTGAATAATCACTAGGACGTGTGTCAACTATATAGCATTCTCAGATAGTTACACAGCAATTCATATCTGGTTCCTTTCAGACACGCTAACTTACAAGCAAAACTCGTAATTGGTACTGCTACTAGAGTTAGTTGTATTCATAGAGTCTTAAACAAGGTTTATGATTCTCCACTTGTACTGCTTGCAGCTGTATTTTCGCAAAATCAATTAATATGTTTCCAATTTATTCTTTCAGGTAAGCTTACAACCTTGAGGGTAAAACA